>NC_135695.1:22920763-22960763 GCF_964276395.1 Gasterosteus aculeatus | reverse complement strand
TCATCCCTAGTTCCTCTCCTCCTTCATCCCTAGTTCCTCTCCTCCTTCATCACTAGTTCCTCTCCTTCATCCCTAGTTCCTCTCCTCCTTCATCACTAGTTCCTCTCCTTCATCACTAGTTCCTCTCCTCCTTCATCACTAGTTCCTCTCCTTCATCCCTAGTTCCTCTCCTCCTTCATCACTAGTTCCTCTCCTTCATCCCTAGTTCCTCTCCTCCTTCATCACTAGTTCCTCTCCTTCATCACTAGTTCCTCTCCTCCTTCATCACTAGTTCCTCTCCTTCATCCCTAGTTCCTCTCCTCCATCCCTAGTTCCTCTCCTCCTTCATCACTAGTTCCTCTCCTCCTTCATCACTAGTTCCTCTCCTCCTTCATCCCTAGTTCCTCTCCTCCTTCATCCCTAGTTCCTCTCCTCCTTCATCCCTAGTTTCCTCTCCTCCTTCATCCCTAGTTTCCTCTCCTCCTTCATCCCTAGTTCCTCTCCTCCTTCATCCCTAGTTCCTCTCCTCCATCATCCCTAGTCCCTCTCCTCCTTCATCCCTAGTTTCCTCTCCTCCTTCATCCCTAGTTCCTCTCCTCCTTCATCCCTAGTTCCTCTCCTCCTTCATCCCTAGTTCCTCTCCTTCTTCATCCCTAGTTTCCTCTCCTTCTTCATCCCTAGTTTCCTCTCCTTCTTCATCCCTAGTTTCCTCTCCTCCTTCATCCCTAGTTCCCTCTCCTCCTTCATCCCTAGTTCCTCTCCTCCATCATCCCTAGTTCCTCTCCTCCTTCATCCCTAGTTCCCTCTCCTCCTTCATCCCTAGTTCCTCTCCTCCATCACTAGTTCCCTCTCCTCCTTCATCCCTAGTAACATTCTACTCGACCTTTGACCTCCTCTCCAGGAGGAATCCTCCAGCCGTCCCAAACAGGAAATGACGGCCCTTTCTGCTCTAAACGCCATTACCCAGCAGCCCCAGCGGTGTGCTGGTTTATGCGTCATCGGCCAGAGAAGCCTGAACATTTTGTAAATACCAACTTTGAGTTATTCTGTTAATCCACTGACTTATAAAGACATAACATGTGCACTTTCTTGACTGTTTTATGAATAAATAGCATTTATTTTTCAACTTGGATCCTGCTGCTTATTTAAACGTTTCTGTGACGGCCGTAGATTTCATAGATCAGATCATATTTTAATAAACATTACAAAAGAAAATAGAATAATGATTCAACAAAATACTATTTTAAATTAACAAATTCAGGGGATAACATTTAGGAGGAATTATGGGTTTTAATCAGGCATCACTCCAGCTGTCTCATGCTCGGATAGTCAGCAAGTCATCTTAACTCGGGGGGGGGGGGCGGGGGTAGATACAGAGCAACTGGGCGTTTGTGTGTTTTGTATTTGAATTACTTTGTTTGTATTTTTTCAAATCACAACATTGAAAGTTGTCTGCAGAGACCGTTAATCTACGAGAGAATAAAGTTACACATATTAGAAGTTTTAATATCTGAGCTGTAATCTGTCCATAAATAACATGGAAACTTCTCAATAATGGATGCATCACGTACCACTAAAATACTTTTATTAATATTTAACTGTTATAAACACAGACCGTTCCAACCCTTTTATTAAATAATTAACTCTCTGCAGCCTCTGGTTCCATGAAACACACCCAACATTTCCCACTTATTACGAAAACAGCACCGATATCAAAGGGGTCCAGCAGGAAACAGTCATCATGGCACGTTGGTAAGGTCAGAGGTCAACACCCGTCAGGCGAGGTGTCCCAGCTCCTCGTGGATCTCCGCCTCGTCCCACGGCCCGTGGATGTTGTCCTTGTGCCTCTGCAGTTTGACCAGCAGCAGCGGGCAGAGTAGCGTGACGCTCCCCAGGGCCAGGGCCAGCAGCGCGGCCCCCCCGGGGCACCGCGACCCCAGACCGGCCACCCCCACCACGCACACCCCTGCGCACACGGCGGTGAACTGTCCCGGGGGGGCGCTGCCCCTCAGCCTCTGCAGCAGGCAGGGCCACAGGGCGAACAGCAGCAGGGCGCAGCTGAGCATGGCGAAGGTGTGCAGGGCGCCGGGCAGCCGGGAGGCCAGACACACCGAGGCAAACAGCGCGGCGTTCAGGGAGAGGCTGCCGGGGGGGGCGGGCCGAGCGTAGGGGAACGTCACGAGGTGGGCCAGCAGCATCACGGCCGCCATGGCGTACACCGTGTCCGTGCTCACCGACTCCGTCAGCGTCTTCAGCACCGGGGAGAAGCCGAAGGTGAAGGAGAGGAAGATGGCGGCGCTCTGCAGGTCCGCCAGTCGGGTCCGGGGCTCGCAGCCCGCCGGGGCCGACAGGGCGCGGTGGAGGCCGTAACCCAGCAGGGCGCAGACGAGGCTGGTCCACAGCAGCGTCTCCGGGGACAGCAGACTCTGAGAGGACGAGGGAGACGTACCGTCGTCATGAGGACCGCACATTTAAAAACAAGGCGCAGTGGAGTCCTGAGGAAGCTCTACCTGCTCCATGTAGAGCCAGAGCGTGATGAAGATGGCCACGCACGACAGCTGCTCCCCGACGAAGCCCGCCTCCCTCACCACGGCCCAGTATCGGTACTGACGGAGGCCCTCGTTCCTCCGCAGCTCCTCCAGGAACCGCTGGTCCACGTAGTTGTCGGGGTACGGCTGGCGCTCCCACAGAACCTTCCGCCACGGCACAGCTGGACCCGGGGCCCCATCTGGTCCCATGACCCTAGAAATAAACACGCAAACAAACGCACACACGTTGAGTATTAAACTTGTTCTGCATCATTTTACTTTCCTAAAGTTCCTTAGCGATGTCATATATATATAATAATTACATTTACACATATAAATCACTGGGAACACGATGAGCCCGTGTTGAACTTATCCACTGCTTCATTAGCTGTTAGAATATTGAAGCCGGCATTTACGATTATTTTAGCAAACACTTGAAGTAGCTTTAAAGACCGAGTTAACTGAGTCTGATCAGCTTCTAGACGTCTAATGTGTTGTGAGATGCATGTAGTGGTCAAACATGGTGTAAACATCTGTCTGGTGCTAAAAGCAGCCAGAACGTGTCGCTTTAGAGAGACGGAGCATACTCGGGATGACGTCAGTGTTCTGAAGCGTTTCACCGGTTGATCGCTGCTGCTAGCATGATGCTATCGCTACTCATAGAACCGGACGTGTCTGACGTAACCGCGTGTTTTATGGAAAACGAGATGTTGTTAATCTGTTAGTCACAAGAATAAAATAATTAAACATAATAATTCCTCACCGTTCTGCGATGGTGTTTTATTCGGGACGGACGTTCGCGTCCTCCGCTGTCATCATGGCGGAAGTGGGTTTCCGGCAGCGCTCACGCGCCCCCTGCTGGTTCTGTTGAAGCGCAGAGCGCGTCACCGACTGTCTGCCTACGTCATCCTGTTCTGACGTAACAACAACTTTCCAAAAGGTGTCGTAGAGGTTTCATCTCATTATGCGCGTTGAGTACATTTAAACGCGCATTTGTCCCTGTGAGCACACAAAAAGAGAACATAATACACATTTAAAATGTCCATGCTGTTTAAAGTACTTATGACTGAGTGTTTAAGAACATTTAGTTTATTTAGAAATTAAAATATAAAAGACTCTGGATCCATTGTTTCATTATTCTTCAGGTTGCAGATGTGGAAAGAAGTTTTGATTTGGGGTTTTGTGTAAAGTGTAAACATTTTTTGGTATTAGAAGTATTTACTTCCCTGTTGAAGCAAAAATCTCTTACTCAGACACTTTGTATATTTTAAATATTTGATATCTTTTATTTTTGTAGAACATTGAACTCCTTTAAAATAGGTCAGAAACGTAATATTGCCAATCCATCACTTATAGACTCAACACAGTGCTGAAAGTAGCAACATAATGTGCATAATCACTTAAACTGAGGCAGATGATGAAGATCATGACATCATATTTTATACCAGAAACCCAAAATATGAACATTCACTTCAAAAGACTCACTGTTCAAAGTTCAGTTACACACCATCGGAAGGCTGTTAAAAGCTCAAATAGACACACACACACACACACACACGTTAATGTAACCCAATATTAATATACTGCATGTTTTCCATAAGTTGGCTTTTAAATGTGTAAATGAGGCATTTCGTTATAACATGTGTGCTAGTTTAAGCATTTACAGAGATAATTGTTTTACATCTCGTAGCCATCAAACAAGAAATCAATTTCCTCCGTGTTTATATTAGAAGAACAAAATGTCTGCCTGAAGCTTCTCGCTGTGAACGATGAAGACGTGCTCTTCATCCGTGACATGCAGCAGCGCGGTGAGGACCCAAGCGTCTCCTGCAGAGCTCACTGGAACAACAAGACCACAAGGCACCAATGAGCTGTCCTCCAGAGGACAGACTGGACCCGCTCATCCGCTGTGTTGACCTGAGAGCAGGAGGACCAGGGAGAGGACAAGGACCAGGGAGAGGACAAGGACCAGGGACACGTCGCTCTGTGGCCTCAGAGGCAACTCTGTGTCGATGGTTTGTAGAACATGAAAATCAAAGGAAATGTAGAGATAAAAAAGGTGGAGAACGGACACTTGAAAGGGAGCAGCGCCGCCGCGTCGCAGAGGTCACGACCCTCCAGGTGTCCCTGGCACAGAAGGAGACATCTTCACACAGGACACCTGTCAGTGGCAGCAGTGAGGCTTGACGTGGGGGGGCAGTGGTCCTTAAGAGATGTCCTGTGCGCCAGGGTTCATCGAACAGACCCGTCCACAGAAAAGGGAGCCCGTCGCCATGGTAACATACAAGACACATTGAGTAGATGGGACTTCCCACTCTTGTTTGGCAGAGAAATATAAACTCCTGTTATATCACGCGTCCTTGTTCCTCCTAAAACACGTCCAGAGAAACAAGGACTTTGTTTGTTTGTTTGGCAGCATTTGTCTCAGAAACATTGTGACGACAAACGATGCCACATCCTACGAGTTCATGCTGCAGCAGAGAGGTCGGGGGGGGGGGGGGCAGTAACTCTGTGTGTGTGTGTGTGTGTGTGTGTGTGTGTGTGACATCGTCAGCCAATCTCTCCCCCGTTATGTGCGGAGCTTCCTCTTGTCCTCAAACAGCGAGCGGACCAGGTAGACCTGAACTGCAGAGATCATCGTCATGACGACCACATTCACCACCGACCAGAAGTTGACCCGGTCGAAGTTGCTCTCCTGGATGTTGCGGTCTCGAGCCTCGAAGGCCCGAAGCACCGTCTGGATGTGCACGCTCTTCCCCAGGCGAGCCTTCACGTTGTTGATGGTGTCCTGTGGGGGGGGAGGAGGGACATGGGTGAGACGGACGTAGCTGGACTCTCCACGGCAGCGGGAAGGAATTGGACTTGTGTCTCTAAAAGAGACCACAGGATGCAGCAGAAGCTACAAAGAGGAAGAGGAGGAGCCTGTCGCCACATTCTACGTCAGGCTACACGTTCCCCGTATGTAGGTGAGCTTTCAGGTCCCCAAAGGGCCAAACAGAGGTCAGGTGGTTACGTCTTCCACGGAGGAAAAACACTTCCTGCCAGGCCGAGCCACTCACTTCCTGTCTTTACAGCAGTGAGCTAATGAGGCCCATGTGACCTCCGACACGGATTCAGAAGTCGCCACTGTGGTGCAAGCGGAGACAATAGGGGAGAGTTCACCGTGTGTCCCGCCAAGGACTCGGCTCGTGTAAGGGCCCCCTCATGTCTCAGCAGGGGGGCCCGTGCTGCCACGACCACAAACAAGCTTCATTGGATCTGCGCTTAGTTAGCCGCTGCTAATGCTAAGCTAACCGTTGAATGTGTCTGCATGTTAGCCAGACAGACAGGTTAAATGGGCTGCCAGGTTTGTCCCTCACCATGATGTCCTCCAGCTTCATGTCCAGCACGTCGGTTCCCTGGACGTACTCCTTCCAGTCCTCCACCTCGTCGTCTCGCTCCATGTTGTCCAGGATCAGCTCGAAGAAGACGAGCTTCTCGGAGACGGCGCTGAACGTGTTGTCGAAGCAGAACATGTAGTCTCCGTCCTCGGTGTCCACCACGCTGGAGGAAGGAGAAAGGCGGCGAGACAGTGTGGATTTGTTTGGCTGAATGAAGCTACATTCGACTTGTGAAAAAGGAACGAATGTTAAACTTCTTTCTAAAACGATACGAGTGATCGTCGGCTTCCAAACTTACGTGTGAACTCCGTCCGACTTGCGATAGTCGCTGAACACCACCTGGCCAGCAGGAGAGGTGATGAAGAAATCTACATCGAGCCCTGAGCCGTCCAATACCTGTGGAGGAAAAGGGGAAGCATCAGAGACATCAGCCTCTACATTTGTCCTGCGACGCACAGAAGGTGTGAGAGCAACTCCGTGACGTCACAGCAGACGTCAGCGTCATTCGGCTGCAGGCTGACCGGCATAACAGGTTTACTGCAGGTGTGTGACTCTTACCTGCCGTCGCTCACTAGCACGTTGCCTTTAACATGGAAGTGGGAGACCACACGTTACCATGGAAACAGCAACGACCCGCCACCGGGGGGGCTTGTGACGAATAGGTTACGCTCACCTGGTACTCGATCTCCAGCGAGGCGTCCTTCTTCATGGTCTGGAAGAAACACTCCTTCCGGCCGGCGGGCAGCGTGAACGTGAAGTCGCTGTCCAGAGACTGGGAGAAGGAAGCCAGCACCGCGCTCCTCCCCGGGAACAGGGCTCCGAACACGGACAGGGCGCACAGGGTCGCCCGGACGGCCTCCATGGGGTCGATGGCTGCGGGTTTGTGGTTAAAAAGAGCCGGAACGCGGCGGGCGGGCGTTAGATACGCTGGTCCCAAACTTCACTTCAGCTGGAAATGTTCTTCTTACTTTTAGTACTGAAGACTGTCCGGACGTCAGGACCCCGCCTGATTAAAATCATCTACTCGACTTTACGTTTCTCCGATTTAATATAATATAATTCAACACAAACAAGATGGTGTGTGTATATATGGGTGCATATATATATGTATATATATATATATATATATATATATACATTTGTATATATATATATGTGCATATATATATATACATACATATATATGTATGTGCATATATATTTTAGGCACATATTCTCGCGCTGCACTGTGGGATATGTATTCTTTAAAGAAATGTTATTTCCAAATACAATTAATACATTTACATAAAACACAAAAACTTTTTTCTATATTTAAATATAGATAAGTCTATTAATTGCAGTTGCACTCGTTTTTATTTGAATGATTTTTGTAATTTCAGCTGAATGACCCTTTATATTAAAAATGAATTGAAATTGATAGATGATATGTCTGATATGATACATGTATGATTACATTACATTGCATTTATATATACGTATGCATTTTTCTTCACTGCCATCCGGCCTCAACAAGGAATGGTTGTTTTTGTAATATGTTATGGGGAAGTACTACTTGTAGCATATGAAAGAGTTGAGGAGAAAAGTACACAATGTTCACATTCCTCACTGCATTCCTCACCTCCCTCGTGAAGTGAATTGGACATATACATATATTGTCATTTACTCAATCAAAGGTTTAAAATTAGTCATTATATTTAAACGTTTAACATCAGCCGATTGAGCAATACAGTTTAAATATGACGTATTTCAGTGATTTACCGATCAGGACATCAGTGACGCGTTCTGCTTCGCAGTCATTTCAAGGGGGCGTATTATCAAACGCGGTGTTGCCAGGTATCCTCTGATTGGTCGAAGCGTCCACAGCTCTGATGCGATTGGTCCAACCCAGAGAGGAGGGAGGGGCTGAGCAAACCTCCAGCGAGCCGCCTGCCGGAGAGCAGTCGCTGTTCCAGCGCGTGAGGAGCGGACGGCTGTTTCCCGCACAAAGATGAGACATCGCACGCAATACGTGAAGCTTTAAGCCGCAGAAGACAGCGGTTCGTTCGCGACTAACACTCGTCCCACAACACCGGCTCGCCCTCGCCCCCCCACAGAGAGCGAGGATGTCGGTCCCCGCGGGAAGATGATGAAGCGGCTGCGCGTTGTGTTGGTGTGGCTCATCGTCGCTGTCCTGTGCTGGTAAGCTAACGGCTCCATCGCCTCAAACCTCCGCGGTTACACGCGGGAGCCTCGTTTTCACGACGACACGCCGCCCAGCGCGGTGTCCGTTCGCGGGCGTAGTGTCCCGCTGTCACCGGTGTTCAGCGACACGGGTCCTCGTTAGCTCGAAGCTAACGCTGCTAGCTGCACGGCGACGCTTCTAGCTAGCCGAGGAGGTGATGATGATGATGATGATGATGGTGGGAGGGTTAATTGACCAGTAACGGCCCTTAAAATAGTTGTTTTTGTTAAAGTTTGCTGTTAAACGGGTTTAATAGCAGCATAAGATAACTCCAAACATGGACTGCGGAGGAAAACGTGACTTAGTACTTATCCGATGGTTCTTACTGTAAATAAAGTAAAAAACACCATTTATAATTCTTATTATTTCTTCCATATAACTAATCATTGTGTTCCAAATGGATGATTTTAAGTCATGGACTCATCCCTTGCTAAAGTACAACATTATCAGCTGTCTAAGTAAAGTTAGAATGAGCCTTTTTTAAATATGTATTTGTGGTATTTCCTTAATAGATGGTCAAATTCCAATGGCTCTGTGGGTTAATACGTTTAAATACATTCAAGCGTACAGTGTAAATCATTACTTAAAAACATTACTGTACAGATGTAACGGATCAAATATTGCATTCAAAATGTTTCACACTCCAAAGTACAGCAGGTCGTGTTTTAACCTGCAGCGGCTTTATGAGCCGACGTCGTCATAACAACGATCCTCTAGTGTCTGTTCATTCATTATCAGGGTGTAATCAATAAGTCTAATCCGTACACTGCGTTACATTTATCCCTAAATAGCTGACGCTTTTATCCAAACATTTTTAACCTAGGGTCAGTTTTTTAAGCCTAAATAATAGTTTCCTTATGGTTGAAATTATTGTGCGTTGCTTTGGATAAAAGCGTCAGCTACACGACACGTGATGAAACAGCCTTTGGTGAATCCTCCACTCTGCTCGTAACCTTTGTACTTCTTTTTCCTGAAGAATGGTCACATTCCCGTAGATTAGATTATTCAAAGGACGTCCTTTGTTGGTCCGATCCAGGTTGCTGTTTGGGGATCTTTTTATAATCCGGCTGAGAGTATAAAGAACAACATGAGATCCTTAAATCCAGAGGCCTCGCTGCACCAAGTAACCAGCGTGCATCCTCACGCACACCCTCCGTTACGGACGCAGGGCGCCTTGTAGCCTGCAGCCGCGGCCTCTCACACTCCGGCAGCGCAGTAATCCCTCAGCTTTCAAGGCCACGGCCGACGGGGGGGGTGGGGGGGGTGAAGGGCATCGCTTTTTAAAGTAACCATGTGCAGATGCCGCGCTTTCATTTGGCCCGTGAAACGTTACGGTTGAAGCGGAGGTTCCGTCGGGTCTCGCCCTCTTCGCCGCGCTGCCTCGGACATCAGAACCACTAGCGGAAGTTTGCGCGTGTACTCGAGTGCCTTCGCGTTTCCAGCCGCGGCGCTTGTCACTCATCGTAGGTCACCACGCGCATTCCGTCTCCCTTGTGGTCCGTTGGCAGTCTTCTCTGCAGGAACGCCTCAGACTTTCTCTTCCAGCTAATTCTGAATTCTGCTAAACTATCTCGCATAAATGTTGTATTTGTAAAAATAGTTTGCGTAAAGACGGCTGCATCCTCTCCTTCTGTGTTATCAGCTCATTAGTTTCACAGCCGTTTGAGGAGGATTATTATGCAACGCGGCGATGAATCGGCCGGCCGGCCGAGTCAGTGCTTCGTATCTGACTCCCCTGATGTCGGTGTAACTCAGCGGCTCTGCTGTCGATTAGTTGTTGCAGCAGCTGAGAGGTGCTGTGGGGCTTTTGCTGGTGTTTATCACACCCAGCGCTCCGGTAACAGAACCCTGCAGGGTTGATCTGGTCCGACCTGTTTTCTATAGGAGGAGGCCGTCTGCCCTCCGCCGCCACATCGGGATTTCCCAACTGGAGGCTTGTGATATAGAGATATATATATATATATATATATATATATATATATATATATATATATAATATAGCACCAGCAGGGGTTTGGAACTCCTGGGCTTTGGCCCCCCGGCTGTAGAACACACGAGGAACCTCTGGTTTAAAGAACCACGTGTTCCTTCACTTCCAACCACAATGCAAACCTTCCCCTTTTTGGGGAACTGTTGCGTAAGCAGCTCCACCTCGTCGTGCTGCTGGTTTCCCTTCAGCTGCACAGACAGAACATCTCCACGTATGTTGGTACCCACACAGAACCGTGGAACCCTCATGAATGATCAGCTGTTTCTGGATCTTCCCCAATGCTCGTCTCTGTCTTAGGACAGCGTGGAACTTCTGACGCCAGCGAACAAGTAATTATCGCAGCTGATGGAGACGTTCCCCATTTGCATTTCTTTGGACCGTGTGGAACGCAGGAGGCTCTGTGGGTGTTTTGGGCTTCTCCTCCCATGAAGAGGAGAGGCGGGAGGTTTGAAGCTTCCTCGAGTTGCTCGTCACCTCATCCAGCGGTGCTGTAACCTCTGGTGCTGCGTCTCCTCGTGCTGGTTCATCAGACCAGGCCCTTGTTGTTGTTCTGCTAACATCTCACATGCGATCTGGTTAGACCTCGTGATCCAAAGAGCCCAATGACCCAACATGTGTAGACGCGCTGTCTCTCCTAGTCCAGAGGACATTTCTGAAACAAAGAAGTTATGAATAATTCCCGAGCCGCCGTAATGCTTCTTCATGCACGAGCACCAACGCATGAATGCACAGACGAGCTTCACTGATGCACGTTCTCCTCCGTGAGAAGCACAGCTCCACCCTCGACTGGTCGCTTTAAGCACTGATTGAGCGAAACCAGGGATCCAAAGGGGAAGCTTCAGGGTTCATCTGTCCGAGGAAACATTTTGGTCCACAGCAGAATCCTCCCTGGTTTGTTATTTTGCCGTCTTTGTAATGCTCTAATTCCAGAGCAGTGACTGAAGATGCTTCTGGTCAGTTTGTGCTAAACATTAAAATGACTTTAAATATAAACAAACGCCTATTGGGCGTTACTCGCGTATCTCGTCTCAAAGAATAATTCAGAATAATAAAAAAGAATTTGAGGCGGAAGTTTTGTCTGCACATCAAGATGTTTCTTAGATTAAACTTTTATTACATTCTTGTAGATTTGCGCATTAAAGCAGCTGTAGTTGGTTGATTTCTATTAAAACCTCTGCAGGATCCTGTTTGTTGCGTCAGGTTTTTCCAGGAATGCGAAAGTGGTTGAGACCGGAGGGCGAGCACGCAGCCGGGGGGGTGGAGGCGGTTGGGTCCTGGAGGTGGAGACGTGACGGTGTGTGTTTGCTTGTGTGGACTGATGGTTCAGTGTGAGCTGCTTTACCATCAGCAGCCTTAATAACTCCAACATTCCTATTGTAGGCCGTTTACCAGCTTTTAATCACGTGTAAACGCATCGCAGGCATCAACGCCTCTTTCTGCTGCCGAGTCACTTCGCCCCCCCCCCTCCGGCCCGCCGCTGCGCTGTTTGCCTTGTAGTTACTTGGGTGGGGGTGTCTATTTGTCTTAGTCCAAGGTTTGGTCGTGTGTGACTTGCGTGTGTGTGTTGACTCGCATTAGAAACGGACGCTGCCCCCCCCCCCCCCCCCCCCCCCGGCAGACGCTTCACAGCATTCACAGTTCATTCTGTGGGAATGTGTCATGACTTCCGCCGTGCCGGGCGATGCGTGCAGCGACCAGGCATGCAGCCGCATTGTTGTGCCGGCCAAGTGGCTTTTCCCATCAGACGACATTATGTCACATGACTGCGTCCTTCGCGCCCCCCCCCCCTTCACCATCACAGGGCAAATGTTCCCAGACCTGTGTGATGACCTCCGATACAAAACAGAGGATACCTGCTCCTCTAAACGCCAACGCTTCATGAGTTACAGCTGTATTCTCTGTCGTGACCAGCAGGGGGCGACTCGACTCTACGTCCTCAGTCCAAATATGGGCACTTCCTGTTTATTGCTGCTGCAACAATCTGGCCAACATTTATGCTGCATGCTGGAGCCCTTTGGCACTTCCTTAAAACGCCTTTTCTTCGGTTTTCATCACATGTCATTTAACTGACGCTTTTATCCAAAGCGACTCACAGTGAGTGCATTTCAACCAGAAGGAAACAAGAAAGGGCAATTTCATCAAATGAGCCATTTTACAAATTGCTACAATTTGTTAGTCGTTAGTTTTTCTCTTTTTAAGATTGTTGTCTTCTGTGTCCTCACAGGACCCTTGTGGGTCACAGAGGTCTTCCATGATATTAGTAAACTGTGATTATCTACCTGATCAAACCGGGTGAGGTGGTTTCCTTCTACCGGGAACAAGCTGCCGTCATGTGGCGTTTCAACGGGAATAGCTGACTGATCAAGTTCTCTGGAACGAATCATGTGACCTGTTTGTTACAGTTTATTTCTCTGCTCATTAAACACGTTACTTGGCATAAACCGGGAGAGCCGATGTGCTCGGCAACATATTCCCGTTTAAAACCAACCAGCTGCTCATGATGTTGCGACTGGCTGATAACAATGAACGTCACTCAGAAAGAAACCGGCCCATTTATGATAGAGAATGAAATAAATAAAATAATATGCGAGAATCGAGCGCGCTGCAACACGCCAGGCTCTCTGAGGCTCCGCCTCCTCCCAGCGCTGACGACATGGTTTCACCGCCTGGCAGATGCGCTTACCGACTGTTCTCTTTTTTTATAGCCTCTTAGCTGGCACCGCTCCCTGACCCACAATGCACCTCTTCTCACCCAGATTATGCAGTGTCTCCTCTGCTGTGTGTTGTGGATCAAAAGGACAAAACTGACTTCACATGAGATGAAATGAGTGAGGACAACAACGACAAACGTGTCGTGGTTCATCATGATCGGCAGCTGCATGAGAGGCAGCGAGCTGTGTGTGTTAATCTGTGTGAGTCATGAGAAGAACACGTGACGGCCCAACGTCCCGTCGCGTGAGACGAGGCCGCAGCTCCGTTTGCATGCGGCTGCTGATGATACGATAACATTTGGCTGCATCTTGGGCCGTTTGTCCCTGCAGGAAGTAACGCAGTGTAAATGTTTGGATGCAGCTGCGTTCACTAAAGAACCTCATCAGAGGAGGACGGGACGCGAACGCCAGGAGCAGGAGGATGCTGACTCGTCAGTTTCACACTGACCCACATGCTGGATCCCCTCCCCCCCCCACACACACAATAACAGACTGTTGCATAAGTGATTGAATTAAAAAGTGGGTCGCCCCCCCTCCACTAACCTTTCTTGAATGTGGCCCCTCAGGCCTGTTTTCATTGGATTAGATCTGAGATCTTCCCGGTTCATCCGTCTGAGTGCGTCGCCATGGCGATGGTTTACTCGGCGCTGTGGACTCGGTGACGTGTGAATCCTGTTTGCATAAGTAAATGTTCTTATCCGGGTTATTGATAAGGAACATCAGCTGACTATTGACTATTAATAAGTGGTGATGCACATTGCCGACGCTGTCTGGCGGCTTATCGAAGCTCACGTCCTCATCTGGAGCGTTTGTTCATTCAAAGGCTTTCTGCGGCGATGATGTTCCTCACTGAAGATGCTAGCCGTTAGCCTCCCACAGCCGGGGGTCCCGTGTGCAGAACATCGACATCGAATGGCGACTCGTCAGGACCCCCGTGAAGCTCTTCTCGTGTTGAGAGGGACGCAGAGGTCAAGAGGACGCTGCGCTGTCACCACATAATAATCACGCGCCTCGTTGAGTAAAATCCAGCATGACGCGACCAGCTGATCGATCCGCTTATTGACTCCTGGGAGGACATCTTCTCACACGCAACAACACACTCCGTCCTGGGGAGACGTGTGGGACATTTCCTCTGTAGGTCCTGGTGAGACGTGTGGGACATTTGCTCTGTAGGTCCTGGTGAGACGTGTGGGACATTTCCTCTGTAGGTCCTGGTGAGACGTGTGGGACATTTCCTCTGTAGGTCCTGGTGGGACGTGTGGGACATTTCCTCTGTAGGTCCTGGTGAGACGTGTGGGACATTTCCTCTGTAGGTCCTGGTGAGACGTGTGGGACATTTCCTCTGTAGGTCCTGGTGAGACGTGTGGGACATTTGCTCTGTAGGTCCTGGTGGGACGTGTGGGACATTTGCTCTGTAGGTGCTGGGTGTTGAGCGGTGGAGGACATCGGAGACGCAGCGGGACATAGCTCAGAGCTATGGACCTAAGTGGGGACCCCCCCCCTCCCCAGCGCAACATGTTGTATTTTCAGTTAAAGGTCAAAGGTCAGAGACCTCCTTCCACTGAGCTGCTGCACCGCTCGGCCCTCAGATCCAGGTGGAGTGTGTGACGGAGTAATGCGTTGATATTATATCCCCCCCCCCCCCCCCCCCCCGCATTGTTCACCTGACCTCTGATGTCCGTTTAAACACAATAAGCTTCTTCTTAGTTCATTAGTGATATTTTCCACAGAGGGAATTAATTAAAGGAGCAAACAAAACGAACGGGATGACGTGAGATCTGATCTTTGTTCATGCCCCCCCCCCCTTCTGTGTTGCAGGTACCCCGGTCAATATGTGTCTTGTTCAGGGCAGAGCCCTTCCGGCCCCGGTCAGTCAGGGGGGGGTGGAGACCCCCAGGCCCCGGAGCAGGAGCAGGACGAGGTTTGTGGCTCTTTACATCAGGTTCCGTCGCTCAGTACTCTGATTGGTCCGTCGCTTCATTGCTCGTTTCATTTGATTTCTCTCAAATGTTTCCACAAATTGAAATGTCTTGAGAATCAGAATTGTATTTATTGTCTAAAATACACATTAACATGAATCCAACGTGTTCCAACAAACGGATAAGTTGATGGAGGAGACGTCGTCTCTCAAGCTGATACGACATCACAGGCACCAGCCAATCAGATCCATCCAGGCTCGCGTCTAAAGAGCCAAGCTCCAAAATAAAAGATGGAGGACCAAACTCCGTAGAATAGGGGCCCCTGCTGCATCTCTCCATCCGCTTGGGGGTCCTGAAAGAAAGACCCTGTTCTACGTGTTCCTCTGAGCATAGTCGGCTGGGGGGGGGGGGATATATCTATAGATGTGAGCGCCGCCGTGGCCTGCTGGTTTTTTACTCACTTTTCTCTTTATATTTTCATCTAGTTTGTTAATGTCAATCATTGACTTTCTTTTCTTCAACCGTTGACTTTTAGTGGCATTGTGATCTCCAACAGCTACTCGTACTTCAGAAGGAAGCAAGCCGGCGTGCTTTTTCTTTCCTTTGGTTCCCACCATCTAAAAAACACTACTATGTGTGAGGAGGAGGGGGGTCAAAGGTCAACGTGAAGTCCCTTTGTAAAGCAGCGCGTGTTAAAAGTAGAGGCCGTGCGTCTGGTGTCCTCGTGCTGTAACGAGAGGATGGCGTTTAGTCTCAGAACAACCTCCAAACACGTGACACGCAGTTTGTCTCCAGGCGCGGGAGGAACACGCGTGCTGTGACGTGGGCCTGCAGGCAGCGAGCGCAGCGCTGGAGGAGCCGCAGACGCCCCACCAACAGGTACACGTGTGCACGCACACACACACACACACACACACACACACGTGTTGTCCACATGGTACCAGGCTGTCCGGCTCACCTTCTACCTGGACGTTCTGTCACCAGACTGTGAGTCCTCAGGCCCCCGAGGCCTCCGGGAGCCAGCCGGACCCGGTGCCGGACCCGGTGCCGGACCCGGTGCCTGTTCCCCCCGAGCAGGACCCCCCGCCGCCCCCCCCGGGCCGACGTGGGCCCGCAGGACCAGGAAGCCCCCGAGCCCCCCTCTCCAGAGCCGGATCCAGTGTCCCCGGCGGAGACGGTCAGCGAGGACCCGCCAGCACAGGCCGGGCCGGACCCCCACGAAGCCGCCGACACACCTTCCTCAGCCAGCGCCGCCCCCCCCCCACACAGGGTGAGCTCCCATCACTTCCTCCCCCCAGGCTCTCTGGGGTCAGTCAATGAACACACTCGCCTCTTCATCACTCTTCATCACTTCCTGTCTTCAGTTCATGTTTGTATTTGATCACAAACGGAAAGAAGCTCTGAGGACTCGTTCACTCTGAAGGTCTAGTTTCCTTCCAGAAGATGAGGTCATAGGTCACAGGTCACAGGTCTCCTCTGGCACCACGGGGACATTCAAAGAGCATCAGCAGCTCCTCCCACCGGCGCTTCCCCCCCCCCCCTCGTTTGTCCCCCCCCGGTGGTAAACGGCGTGTCCTTTCTCCCCCTCAGCGCGCTGCGGGTTGCCAGTGCAGGAGATGAACTCCCAGCAGACATGTCTGTCTCTGCTGAGCACTCAGGTGCCCAGTGTGGGGGGGGCGTTCCCCCCGACCTGGCCACCTGTGAAAACTCCCCTTTTGGCAGGCCTCTCTTCAGGTGAGTTCCCCCCCCCGGCCTCTGGAAGCCAGTCAAAGCAGAGACAGGTAACCAGGTGCAAGCTGCGCTCCACCCGCCCGCCTTCGTTTCCTCTCCACCGGTCTGTGTTTGGCTTTGAAATGCTGTGAGTATCTGATCTGTGTCTTTATCTCCCCCCCCCGCCTCCTTGTCTGTGCTGCAGTGTGGATGAGGCCGGCCCAGAGGATCCCAGTCCTGAAGCAGAGGTCCACGTGGACCAGGAGCAGCAGCTGGAGGACGAGCTGTCTCATCTGGACCAGGAGGGAAGTGCTCCTCAAGGCCTGCAGGTGAGCAGCTCGTCTCACGGGACTTATTCAAACATCTGGAGCAGGAACTGGAGGTCCACCTGGAAGCAGGTCCTGGTTCTGCTTTAAGCGGCTTCTCTGGCGAGATGTATCATGTGTGTGTGTGTGTGTGTGTGTGCAGGGCGGCGCTGCCACAGAGGACCCGTCCGTCCCCAGTAAAGAAGACATCCCCACATTCGACGAGTGGAAGAAACAAGTGATGGAGGTGGAGAAGAGTGAGTTGATGAATGAAGACGCGCTTTAGGGGCTCGCAGGGGGAAAGGGGAGGAGTCACATTAGCAGCAACGCGTCCAGTTGATGTTGTTCATCTTTTGTGTCTCCATCTTCTTTGCTCCGTCCTTCTCCGTTGTGTGTGTCTTTTGACCGTCCCTCCCTGTGTCCAGGTCAGTCTCTCCACACCTCGAGCAGCGGCAGCCTCCACCCGGTGAAGAAGGTCCAGAAGAACTTCAAGAATAACTATGCCTCCGTGGAGTGTGGAGCCAAGATGCTCTCCGCCAACACCGAGGCCAAGGTGGGACGTCCTGCTGTCCTCCTGTGTGGAGCGAAGAGATTCATTATGTTAATTAATAACTAAAGTCAGGACGGGGACAGTTCCTCTGATCCTCTAGTCCTCTGATCTCAGGAACCTGTGATGGTGACGGTCTCATTCTTCTGTCTCAGAGCACTGCAGCTATTCTCATGGAGAACATGGACCTCTACATGCTGAATCCCTGCAGCAACAAAATCTGGTGAGTGACGCGACGCTGCTGCGCTGATCCAGGATCAGCTGGACGTCCTCTCACCGTCCTTCTCTCCGGCCTCCTGCAGGTTTGTGATTGAGCTCTGTGAGCCCATCCAGGTCAAGCAGCTGGACATCGCTAACTTCGAGCTCTTCTCATCTACGCCCAAAGACTTCCTGGTCTCCATCAGTGACCGGTGAACTCCTGCAACCTCTTCATAATAGATCACTTTATTGACCCAGTTTATTCAAGTCAAATGAATGTGTATAGTTGAATGAATCACAGAAGGTACGGCACCTTCTGCTCCTCTAAGCCTTCTGCTCCTCCGCCTGCAGGTACCCCACCAACAAGTGGGTGAAGCTGGGCACCTTTCACGCCCGTGACGAGCGCATCGTGCAGAGCTTCCCACTGGACGAGCAGCTGTACGCCAAATATGTGAAGGTACTGCTTCTTCTCCTCCTCCGGCTGTAACGGAACATTTAGGTCTGCGGGAACAAGAACAATGACTTCATTGATCCTCAGCGGAGCGTTGCAGCTCCTGGTATATAAACGCACACACACACGCACACGCACACACACACGCTTTGTGTATTTAAAGAGTTCGCCGGGAGCTGGATGAATAAACGTGGCTCTGTGTCCACCACAGAGTTTCTCTTGTAGGAGCTGAGGGGCAGTCGGGCCGATCTGTGTGTGAGATTATTGAGCTGATCGGCTCAGACGTGAAAGTTAAACGTTAGAAGGTTACTAGCGTCTGTCTGTTGATCAGGTCACTTAAATACATTTATGGAGGCAAGAGAGGAAACCACATACTGAAGTACAGGGACGCTTTAGGGGGCGGGGCTACACGCTGACTGACAGGTGTGTGTGTGTGTGTGTGTGTGGACGTTCTCACACCGTCTGTGGTCACATCGCCCTCTTGTGGCCTAAATGAGAATTACTAATACAATAAAATAATGAATTGAAGTGAAAAAACTCCCAGCTTGTTTTTGCGGATGAAAAGCGAGCGACTGGAAGACAAACAAAGGTTCACCTGCTGAGACAACAAACATCCTTCACTGCTCCCCGAACCTTCTGTACTTTACCTAAACGTTAGTTTAACATCTCCTGTAGTTTTGTGTCCCTCTCAGTGTTGGAGGTGCATTAATCAGCGTAGTTACATGGATTCCAATAACTGGCTCAGTGGGACTGAAATGATCCGTTTCATGTAAACACCTTTGTCCGACTACGATCCGACTAACACGCCTGGATAACTCCATCCGATCCAGTGGATAGTTCGATTATCGCGGCATGTGACGGTGAATCGGATGAGGAACTGGACTTTGCGTCTTTGCGGATGCTTGAGATCCCGACGGCGTCTTCTCTCCGTTATCAAATCAGCCGATTTGATGCTCCTGTTAGCATCATGCACAGACAGTAGAGGGATGTAGCTTCACCTTGCTCTCCCCTCGCCATCTTTCTCCTAATGTTGATGTTATTATTGTTGTTGTTGGTCGTGGTGAAGAGGTCAAGCGGAAATGGCTGCATCACAACTAGTTGTAATGAAAACAGCGCCACCTATCGTATCGGATATGACGTGCTTCCAGCCAATGATTGGATTTATTCACTGGCGTGTATATTGGGATAATAGCACCTCCCCCCGAAAGAGAGCAAAGATTCCAATTATACCATCATGTAAACACGCTGCTTCCTGTGATGATGATCATTTAACTCTCCGTGTGTTCCATGAGTCTCGTTGTCCTGAGCTCGTCCGTCTGTCCTCTCGCCTGTGATTCTGTCTGAGTGCTTGTTTCTCTGGAAGCGTCCTGTTTCACGTCAACGGGCTGCTGTGTTTGTGTCATGTGACTCAACACGACTGCTCCACTTGCTTCAGTAGCCTGAATCTTTACTCATCTTCTCTTTTTGTTTTCCTTCTGTTCCCTTCGCCCGTCTTCCTCTCGCATCAGATGTTCATCAAGTACATAAAGGTCAGCACTCTCCTCCCTCTGTCAGAGGTCACGACCTGCTGCTGTGAAGGTCAAACCGTAATGCTAAACATGCTAAAGGAGTATAACATGCACATAAAGCATTGGCTTGGCACGTCTTCATGTATTTGGTGGATTATGGGTTCACAGATTCTAAATATTAATGCACATGTTATTGACGTTGGTACAGATGTGGATGATCATTTCCCCCCCCCCCCGCAGGTTGAGCTGCTCTCCCACTTTGGATCGGAGCACTTCTGTCCGCTCAGTCTCATCAGGTAATGACTCCTGCGCATGTCACCTTCGACTCAATGAAAGCTAGAACACAACGTTCTCCATAACTCGATGCTGTCGGTCTGTTTCTGAATGCATTCGTCCACATGGGAGATTTCAACTCGTCCGTTTCTTCACTAAACTTGAGCTGATCCATCAGTGTCGTCACGACGACGTCTTCACCATGGTTAGGTTCTTCTGTGTAACGCGGTCTTCTTTCTCCAGGGTGTTTGGTACCAGCATGGTGGAGGAGTACGAGGAGATCTCAGACTCCCAGTACCCTTCAGAGAGGCTGGAGTACCTGGATGAAGACTACGGTACGATGCTGAAGCAGATTTAACATTTTACTCCCACTAGCATTAATAATATGAAGCTTTCTCCTCTGGCAGATCAGTACTTCATCTGCAAAGGAATAAACTACAACAGACTAATACCCACTTTTCCTTGACCTCTATGCAAAACGTAATGACACACTTTATATTAATATTCATCAAGACAAATCTTGTCACTTTATGGACGCCTGAATGTCTCTTATAATATCCCAAATCATTGTGGGTCGGGATCATCATCTTTTCCTTTCCTAAAGCTAATGAAGGAAGCATTGAAGCACCTTTCCTTTGCTAAAGGAGGCAATGAAGGAAGCATTGAAGCGCCTTTCCTTTGCTAAAGGAGGCAATGAAGGAAGCATTGAAGCGCCTTTCCTTTGCTAAAGGAGGCAATGAAGGAAGCATTGAAGCGCCTTTCCTTTGCTAAAGGAGGCAATGAAGGAAGCATTGAAGCGCCTTTCCTTTGCTAAAGGAGGCAATGAAGGAAGCATTGAAGCGCCTTTCCTTTGCTAAAGGAGGCAATGAAGGAAGCATTGAAGCAAACACACAGTGAGGAACCTTCTTAAGCTGAGCGGACTATTGGACGCTGCCTCGCTCACAGCTGAGAAACTGGTGCTGAAATTAACTATTAATCACTTCGACTCCCCAATTCTTGTTGTTATAAATTGTATTTATTTATATTTATATATAATCTTTCATATCTGCTTGTATTTTGCTGGATTTAACTTTGCTGAAAAATGTCATTTTGTCCTCCAGATTATCCTCCTGGATACCAACTATCAGAGGACAAGGCCTCCAAGAACCTGCTCGGCTCAGCAACCAGTATGTACACACACACACACACACACACACACTCTAGACATCTACTATACACACACACACACACTCTAGACATCTACTATATACACACACACACACACACTCTAGACATCTACTATACACACACACACACACACACTCTAGACATCTACTATACACACACACACACACTCTAGACATCTACTATATACACACACACACACACACTCTAGACATCTACTATACACACACACACACACTCTAGACATCTACTATACACACACACACACACTCTAGACATCTACTATATACACACACACACACACACTCTAGACATCTACTATACACACACACACACACTCTAGACATCTACTATATACACACACACACACACACACTCTAGACATCTACTATATACACACACACACACACACACACACACACTCTCTAGACATCTACTATATACACACACACACACACACACACTCTCTAGACATCTACTATACACACACACACACACACACACTCTCTAGACATCTACTATACACACACACTCTCTAGACATCTACTATATACACACACACACACACACACACACACACACTCTCTAGACATCTACTATACACACACACACACTCTAGACATCTACTATACACACACACACACTCTAGACATCTACTATACACACACACACACTCTAGACATCTACTATACACACACACACACTCTAGACATCTACTATACACACACACACACTCTAGACATCTACTATACACACACACACACTCTAGACATCTACTATACACACACACACACTCTAGACATCTACTATACACACACACACACTCTAGACATCTACTATACACACACACACACACACTCTAGACATCTACTATACACACACACACACACACTCTAGACATCTACTATACACACACACACACACACTCTAGACATCTACTATACACACACACACACACACTCTAGACATCTACTATACACACACACACACACACTCTAGACATCTACTATACACACACACACACACACTCTAGACATCTACTATACACACACACACACACACTCTAGACATCTACTATACACACACACACACACACTCTAGACATCTACTATACACACACACACACACACTCTAGACATCTACTATACACACACACACACACACTCTAGACATCTACTATACACACACACACACACACTCTAGACATCTACTATACACACACACACACACACTCTAGACATCTACTATACACACACACACACACACTCTAGACATCTACTATACACACACACACACACACTCTAGACATCTACTATACACACACACACACACACTCTAGACATCTACTATACACACACACACACTCTAGACATCTACTATACACACACACACACTCTAGACATCTACTATACACACACACACACACTCTAGACATCTACTATACACACACACACACACACTCTAGACATCTACTATACACACACACACTCTAGACATCTACTATACACACACACACTCTAGACATCTACTATACACACACACACTCTAGACATCTACTATACACACACACACTCTAGACATCTACTATACACACACACACTCTAGACATCTACTATACACACACACACTCTAGACATCTACTATACACACACACACTCTAGACATCTACTATACACACACACACTCTAGACATCTACTATATACACACACACACACACACACACTCTCTAGACATCTACTATATACACACACACACACACACACTCTCTAGACATCTACTATATACACACACACACACACACACACTCTAGACATCTACTATACACACACACACACACACTCTAGACATCTACTATACACACACACACACACTCTAGACATCTACTATACACACACACACACACTCTAGACATCTACTATACACACACACACACACACTCTAGACATCTACTATACACACACACACACACTCTAGACATCTACTATACACACACACACACACTCTAGACATCTACTATACACACACACACACACTCTAGACATCTACTATACACACACACACACACACTCTAGACATCTACTATACACACACACACACACACTCTAGACATCTACTATACACACACACACACACACTCTAGACATCTACTATACACACACACACACACACTCTAGACATCTACTATACACACACACACACACACTCTAGACATCTACTATACACACACACACACACACTCTAGACATCTACTATACACACACACACACACACTCTAGACATCTACTATACACACACACACACACACTCTAGACATCTACTATACACACACACACACACACTCTAGACATCTACTATACACACACACACACACACTCTAGACATCTACTATACACACACACACACACACTCTAGACATCTACTATACACACACACACACACACTCTAGACATCTACTATACACACACACACACACACTCTAGACATCTACTATACACACACACACACACACTCTAGACATCTACTATACACACACACACACACACTCTAGACATCTACTATACACACACACACTCTAGACATCTACTATACACACACACACTCTAGACATCTACTATACACACACACACTCTAGACATCTACTATACACACACACACTCTAGACATCTACTATACACACACACACTCTAGACATCTACTATACACACACACACTCTAGACATCTACTATACACACACACACTCTAGACATCTACTATACACACACACACTCTAGACATCTACTATACACACACACACTCTAGACATCTACTATACACACACACACTCTAGACATCTACTATACACACACACACTCTAGACATCTACTATACACACACACACTCTAGACATCTACTATATACACACACACACACACACACACTCTAGACATCTACTATACACACACACACACACACACACTCTAGACATCTACTATACACACACACACACACACTCTAGACATCTACTATATACACACACACACACACACTCTAGACATCTACTATATACACACACACACACACACTCTAGACATCTACTATACACACACACACACTCTAGACATCTACTATACACACACACACACTCTAGACATCTACTATACACACACACACACTCTAGACATCTACTATACACACACACACTCACACTCTAGACATCTACTATACACACACACACTCACACTCTAGACATCTACTATACACACACACACACACACTCTAGACATCTACACACACACACACAGGGAATCAGTACTCTGGAAAAGGAAGCATGTTCTGCAGTCTGTTAGTTCTGGGACTCCAACCCCACAAAGTGTGAAGGTGGGGAAGCCTTTGGTTCCATTAACGTGTGTGTGTTTGTGTGTGTGTGTGTGCGCGTGTGTTTCAGATGCCATCCTCAACATGGTAAACAACATAGCCGCTAACGTCCTGGGTGGCGTGGCGGAGCTGGAAGGTAATCGTCCCTCGTGTGTTGGTAGGAGTTTTATATTCTTACGCCGTCGTCTCCCTTTTCTTTCTCCTCCGTCCTGCTCCACCCGTCACGTCTCCGTCCTCCTCTGACCCGTTCATCAACACCTTAATACATGTCGACTTAATCAAGATGTCTCATGGGGGACGTGAAACTAAAGAATGCAGCGTTCTGATTGGTTGAGAGTGACTGGGGGGGAGGGGCACCGCACCTGTTCACGTTGACCCAGCGTCCCGCATCACTGCGCACAAAGTAACCGCTTCGATTTTACACGACCGTTAGTTGAGATTTCAGCTTTTAGCTCGGTGGCGATCGCTGGAAAATGACCACAAATGATCAGTTTGATCAGTTTGTTTGATCAGTTTGTTTGATCAGTTTGATCAGTTTGTTTGATCAGTTTGTTTGATCAGTTTGATCAGTTTCAGGAAATGCGAGTTTTTGCAACCGGACAATTCAGGTGGAGGTCACGATGTGACTGAATGAGATGTGGGGCCGATGGGACGGTTTCTCTCTGGATACTGAAACGCGCTACACAACAATAAATGAAACGGGAACGACAAACCGTTGGGCGACTCCCTCTCGTAAACTTTTATCAGTGTGATCGTTTCACCTCCTTCGTTTCCTGCTTCTCTATGGAACATTATTCAGTGTGTCCGCGTCGCTGAACTCCTTCTCGTTGTGTGATTTTGTTGCTAGGTAACACAACAGCAGGGGGGGAGGAGGAGCTCACAGAAGGTCCCGAAGCCCCCGATCCGTCCTCAGAGTGAGTCCAACGAGGAGCTGAGGAGTCTCCTTTGGTAGCTTTCCTAACGCACGTCTGTGTCTTTCCTCCAGACTGGAGGCGGGACTTCCTGGGGCTTCGGAGGACTCCCCCGAACCCGCCCCCTCCTCGCCCGACCCCCCGGAGGACCGAAAGATCGTGGAGAAGTACGAGGAGGACGAGGAGGATGAAGAGCCCCCACAGTCCACAGTCACCCTGATGGAGGAGGAGGAGGAGGAGGTTGAAAAGCGGGTGGAGGCGGACCAGAACCAGTGGGAGAGCCGGACCTCCTGCCCCTCCCCCCTCCCGCCTCTGTCCTGCATGGTCACGCTGCCGGAGCTGCGGCACCGCTGGTGCCGCGCCCGGCTGGCCCGGGAGCGCCTCCGCCGCAGGCAGCTGGGCCCCCGGAGCCGGACCCCCCCGGACTCCGACGCTCGGCCCCTCGAGAATGAGGCGGACCAGCCGCCACCGAGCGCCAGCCCGGTTCCCCCGCCGCTCGCCCGAGCCCCCCCCCCGGCAGAACCGGCTGAGGAGCTGCCGGGGGGACCGCGTGAGGAGCAAAGTGAGGGGGGGAGAAGCTCAGGCGATGCCCCCCCCACGGCCCCCCCTCACGCCCCAGAGCTCGACATCCTGCTCGAGCCCAGCAGGACGGCCGCCCTCCCCCGCAGCTTCTCGGACGACCACGGCTCCGTGGCGTCGCCCACCCCCTCCCACGAGGAGAAGCCGCCCCCCCCGGTCAAAGACGCGGCTGTCGACCCCGCCCCCACGCCCCCCCTCCCGAGCGCCACCGCCCCGGAGACGCAGCAGGGCGGCGCCGCCACTACGGAGCCGACCAGCTGCTCCCCCCCCCTCGCTCCGGCCTCTGAGACGGCCCCCCCCGGCACCGTGGCCCCGCCCCTCACGGACCAGTCCGCTCAGTCTCTTCCCACCGCCTCGAAGCCCGAGGACCTCAACCCCCCCCCAACCGAACTGCCGACCGACGCTCACGCAGACTCTGTGAGGCCTGGTGGGGAGGGAGTCCTGCCCCCCCCCCCTCAGAGGGAGACGGACTCGTTCGCCCAAGCAGGAGACCCCCACCAGGGGGAGGACAGCATAGACGAGGACCTGCTGGGCGCCAACGGGAACGTCCACCGGGCGGCCGCGGACTTCTACGCGGAGCTGCAGAATGGGGGGGGGGTTGAGTACAGCGGCGGGGGGGCGGTGCTGGGGAACGGGGGGGCGGTGCCGGGAAACGGGGGGGCGGTGCACGGGTCGAGCCAGAAGGAGAGCGTCTTCATGAGGCTCAACAACAGGATCAAAGCCCTGGAGATGAACATGAGTCTGTCCAGCAGATACCTGGAGGAGCTCAGCCAGAGGTAAACACACCGGGGGGGTAAGAGGGGGGGGGGGGGGGGTGTTATCAAGGATTGCGCAATAACCAGAACTTCTGCAGCGGCTCCTCACAGCGTTGTGATCTTTGCGTTGCTCAGATACCGTAAACAGATGGAGGAGATGCAGAGGGCCTTCAACAAGACCGTCATCAAACTCCAGAACACCTCCCGCATTGCGGAGGAGCAGGTTGGTCCCCCCCCCCCGCCTCCCCCCCCCAGCCCGGAAACAGCCCACATGTGGTCACACAACGCTGACACTTGTTTGTGCCTCTCAGGACCAGAAGCAGAGCGAATCCATCCAGGTCCTGCAGAACCAGCTGGAGAACGTCACCAAGCTGATGCTCAACCTCACGGCCACGGTGGGCCAGCTGCAGAGAGAGGTACGGGGGGGGGGGGGGTCAGAAGTAATCGATGCGGTTTAGCTTCTACGTCCTCTGTTTGGAGATGAGAGGCTCCTCCTCCTGCTCCTCACGGCTCCTCCTCCTCTGCAGGTGTCGGACCGTCAGAGCTACCTGGTGGTGTCTCTGGTCCTGTGTCTGTCTCTGGGCCTCCTGCTGTGTCTGCAGTGCTGCCGCAGTTACCCCCCCCCCACCACCACCACCATCGCTGCTGCCCTCCCCAAGAGCAACCACTACCCCAGCCCCAAGAGGTTGGTCCCCCACTGTCTCTCACACGGAGTCATCTCTCATCTGGAAGCCCTACACCTTGTTTTTGAATTGCGTAATACCCCCCCCCCACCCCCTCCCCCCCAGGTGCTTCTCCTCCTACGATGACATGAGCCTGAAGCGCAGGGTGACCTGCCCGCTGGTTCGCTCCAAGTCCTTCCACATGACGACCTCAGAAGGTAGGAGCCCGCCGCTCTCTGTCCCTGTTGTCATGGAAACGTCATGGAAGCAGTCGTAGCTCGTGGACGAAGACGACACTCTTTTGGATTATTACAGTGTGGGGAGGAAACCTTTACGGTGCTTCCATGTTGTGTCCAACGGTGTCTCCACCTCGTCAGGACGTTCGGTCTCATGTGGACGCTTTTGGACTCTTGTATTGTCCTTATTTTACAACTCCAACCAAAAGCCTGGTGACCTCTCGCGCCGGTTGGGGGGACAACGATGTCTAATTCCAGTTTCCCCAACCATTATAACAGGGGGGGCTCACTCACTCACTCACTCACTCACTCACTCACTCACTTACTGGTTTGTTTTGCTACATAGTTGCTTCGGGCTGCTGCACACACACACACACACACACACACACACACACACAGAGCGACACCTTGAGGCTGTCACTGCCAGCTTGTGGCCCCTGCAGACCCCCCCCTCCCGCTCATGGTGCTTCGCTGGCTGCTGGTAGACGTTTGCAAGTAGTAGTCGATAATAAAAGATGCTCCCTCTCATTTATCCACTTATGTGCCAAAGCAATGATTATAACATGGATTATACTACTTGCAAAGTCACGTCATGCTTGTTACATGTATGTATTCCTGTTTGCCATTCCATCATTAACGTGGCCCCTCTCTCCCCCCAGTAGGTCCCGATGACTTGTACATTGTAGAACCTCTAAGGTTTTCTCCAGAGAAAAAGGTACTGTGTGTGTGTGTGTGTGTGTGTGTGTGTGTGTGTGTGTGTGTGTGTGTGTGTGTGTGTGTGTGTGTGTGTGTGTGTGTGTGTGTGTGTGTGTGGACACATCCTCCTTTAACACACAGACTTTGTTTAGTTGATGAAAACGACTCGTGATGTTTTCCACGTCCTGTAAAATGAGAATAAGTATTAAAGAGGACGGGGACGCGTTCGGGGACACGGCGGTTTAAGCTAACGTCATACGATGTAATAGAAATGCTGCCTGTTAGCATCTTATTCTCTGATGTTGTTTTGGGTCCGTCGTCATCGTCACATTCACGGTCTCCATAGCAACCAGTGACCTGATCGTTGTGTCGAGCACAGGAGAGGTTGACGTGATGAAAAGCTTCTCTGTTTCCGCCTCACGTTCCCCCCCCCTCGTTTCTGTGTTTCTTCTCGTAGAAAAAACGCTACAAGTCCAAGTCGTTGGACAAAGTTGAGGTCCTGAATCATCTCGCCAACGGGGGTCCGAGCTGCAGCAGCATCCAGCCGTTCCTCCGGGTGCCGCCTCCCCCTCCCCCCCCCCCGCCTCCTCCACCGTCTTTCCCTCCCCCTCGCCCCTCGGCGGAGCCGTCGTTACCGCCCGCTTGCCCCTCCAAGGAATTCCCTTCTGAGACCAGCGGCTCGTCCACCCACTCCGAGGAGTCCTACGCGGGCCGCCTCCCCCCTCCCTCCCCCGTCCTCCCCTCCTCCGGGCTCTGCAATGGACACCCCCTGCCTTTCCTCCTCCAGCGACCCCCCGCCAGGCCCGAGCGCCGCTCGGTGAAGCGGCGTAAGTCGCGGCAGACGGAGCTGCAGTTCCCCGCCATGCAGGGAGGGGGCGTGGCCTCTCTGCCCAGCCTGCAGCAGCTCATGAAGGGCAACGAGGAGATGGGCGTGGGCGCCATCGGGGTGACTGTGGTCGGCGGACACGTCTGAACACTTCCTGTCTCTCCTGACACACACGATATGAAGGTAGCTGACATGTGGGGGGTCCCACCTTGACCCCAAGGACTACATTACCCATGAGCCTCCCCTCCTCAACGAGCTGTTTACGGTTACGTGCCTTTAATCTGTTCCCTTTTTCTAATGCTACAAATGGAATGGAATCTGAAAATGGAGAGGAAGAGAAGAAGAGCCTGCTGGGGGGGAGGGAGGGAGGGAGGGAGGGGAGAGAGGGGGGGGGGGGGCGGCGGCATCAACAAGTATTAGGCTGCTCATCAGGGTGACTTGTGGAGAAGTAACTCATTGCCATCGTTTCTTAATGTCCTTGTGTTTCACCCTCAAACGTCGTGGGACCCCAAAGTTCATCCTTCACCCCCCTTCCCTTAACCGCCCTGCACACACACACACACACACACACACACACACACACCACCAGAGCTGAATGAAGAAGGCGTCTTTACATGCGTGAATGTGATGCCTGTTAGTGAATCCGAACTTTGACCTCTCTCCAGTAGTTTTGGCCACACCTGAACCCCCCCCCTTGGAACCGAACCAGAGGGACGTCCTCCCTTCCTTTTGTTTTAAATCTTTTACATTTCTCTCATCCCTGTTTATGAACTATTATTATCACGAGCATCACGGAGGCGTTTCCTGTCGGAGCACGTTGGGTTTCACCGCTGAATGTTGCCACACACACACACACACACACACACACACACACACACCACCAGAGCTGAATGAAGAAGGCGTCTTTACATGCGTGAATGTGATGCCTGTTAGTGAATCCGAACTTTGACCTCTCTCCAGTAGTTTTGGCCACACCTGAACCCCCCCCCTTGGAACCGAACCAGAGGGACGTCCTCCCTTCCTTTTGTTTTAAATCTTTTACATTTCTCTCATCCCTGTTTATGAACTATTATTATCACGAGCATCACGGAGGCGTTTCCTGTCGGAGCACGTTGGGTTTCACCGCTGAATGTTGCCACACACACACACACACACACACACACACACACAGATCTCTGGGATCCTGCAGCAGAGTCTGACAGACCCAATTTTTATTTATCTATTTATTTATTTAAACTACTAATGATTCCAGCCCAACTGTCCCGCAGGGCGTCGCCGTGACAACGTCTTGTAAAAATGTCTCCGACGCACTGGACTGCACTTTGTTTATTCCGTAGCGGTGACATCGCGTGTCCCGTCTTTTTACCAGATGATGGAGCATCGGCTGGGAGGAGGTCAGAGGTCATTGGCGTCGGATCACCAGCCCGCGGTTTTAACCCGCCTCACACGCACATTTTAAAGCGATTTAAAGGAGTTTCTGAGCGGCTCTTTTATCAGTCACTGCACAGCTTTAAACACTCGGGTCTTCACGTCTGCTTCTTGTTCGTCTGGGTCCTCTTCCTCATCATGCTGCTCTTCCTCTTTCATCCTCCTCTTCAACTTTCGGCGCGCTTTGACTCCTCGTGGTCGATTCCAGTGGAATAAAGGGAACCCGGAGGATCATGAACATTGTTGTGCTGCTCGTTCCACACGCTAAGCTTATCTCGTGTGTGTGTGTGTGTGTGTGTGTGTGTGTGACTACTCCACTCATCCCGTAACACAGCGACGTAGTGTGCACTTTGAATGACTCCTCATGCCTTTTGTTTTTCTACCTTTATATGTGAATCTCTGTGATTAACTGCACAGTGTTTTTAAGGAGAAGCGAGTTACTACGAAACTGTAGTGCCATTAGAAACTGTGAATTTCTAAATAAACTTTTTTTGTTGTCTTAAACTGTCTTTTTATTCTTAGTGGTTTGGTGGGTCTGTTTGAATATTAGCACATCAATGATAAAGAAATATGACATTTCCTTAAGAGTACAACCAGAGACGGTGCCTTCGGGTGCCGTTGGAAATGTGAGTACTCTAACCAAGAACTAGCTAGAATAAAACTATTTCACTTCACAAGCCCCTATTTCACTAAATATTACATCAATAAATATTAAACTCCTTTTAATAAAGAAACATGTATTTGTTTTCAGGGGATGGAAGCTGTGTAATCTGCTTTTTGCATGTTATTATTAACATATTATATTATTTTAGTACTAACTGCTGGTTGCAATGGTGGATAGTACATGACTTACTTTTAGAAGTAGTACTAGCAGTGGCCATGCGGTCATCCCGCCACCAGGTGTCACTGTGCGCGCGGCGCTGCTTCCTTCCGGTTCTCACTTCCGGTTCTCACTGTCCGTTGTTTACGTTCACGAGCAACATGGAGGACGAAGTGGACGTAGATATTGAGGGAGACGAGTTTGAGAACAATATCCGGTGAGAATGTTACTGGTTTAACGTTACTGGTTTGATATGAACTGGTCTGGTGTACTAGCGGGACTTACTTATCCAGTCTTGTGTACTGGTCTAGTACTCTGGCCCTGTCTTGTGTCCTGGTCTGGTTTAGTCCCACATGTTTGAACCTGTGGAGCATAGAGGCGCTTTGTGTGTCCCCAGTGTGTCCTCCGTAGACTGACAGCGTCTCTCGGGACGTGTCTCTGTTCCAGAGAGCCGGAAGTAGGAGTTCTGTCCCCGGAGCGGCTCATCCGGTCCGAGTGGAGCAGCGCGGCGATACTGGTGCGTGTCTCTGTCTTTCTGTGTCTCTGTCTTTCTGTGTCTCTGTGTGCGTGCTGATGACCCTGTTTGGTGTGTGTGTGTGTGTGTGTGTGTGTGTGTAGCCATGGCAACTGGACAGCACCATCAGCTCGGAGGACAGGGAGGCAATCGAGACGATGCTGCTGGAGGAAGAGTATCCTTTTTTACGGACCCTCAAACGCACCACACGTTATTGCTTTTATATTTATAAATGGTGTGTGTGTATTTATATATATATATATATATATATATATATATATATATATATATATATATATATATATATAATATACCATAAGTGCTCACAGGGAGAAATGGTATAATAAAATAATTCCATTTTTCCAGCTTTCCGAACAATCGAATTGATGTGACATGTTTTCCGTTATGATGTTCATCATTGAACGTTTTGCTCCTGAACCCGGCGCTCAGGTATTACCTGACAGGGGGCGGGACTACTGGCCACATCTGGGAAAGTGACGGCGACAAAGTGACAAAGTAAGTCAAACCGTTCTTTATTATTATTATGGCGAAGTTTTCCCGCTCCTCACTGGTCTCCCCCGACATTCAGGTTACCGACCAAGCCGTCCTCCACCTCCTCCACCCGATGGTCCCCCCAGGAGAAGGAGTTGTTTGCGGAGGGGCTGGTGAGCTCGCCGCGTGGCTGCTGTTATCAGGTGGTCATGTGACTTATTGAGCATATTAACGTGTTTTCAATCTGCAGGCTCAGTTCGGTCGGCGGTGGACTAAGATCGCCAGGCTGGTGGGCAGCCGCTCCACCTTCCAGGTGAAGAGCTACGCCCGACAGTTCTTCAAACACCAGGTGAGACTTTGTCCTCGTGTGCTCCCTCCTTCCCTCCTTCCTTATTCACGCCTCGTCCTTTTTCTCCTCCAGACCACATCGGAGCCCAGAGGGGCGGCGCCGCCTACGGGCGGTGTGCTGCAACTACACCCTCAGTCCTCCGGTCATGCGTCCGCTCCGTCCAACGCCGTCCACACGGAGAGGCTCTCCGACGGGGAGGACGAGGAGGTGGACATCACCGACGACCTGGATGGGGGCGTGAAGGCCGAGCTCCGGGAGCCGGGGGGGGGGGCGACGCCTGACGGCGTCCAGGAGGAGCCGGGTGCGACCTTGCTGCCTCCGCCCTCGTCCTTCCCCCCTCCGTCCCCAGCGACTGCTGCAACCGGGCCGGGGGACAAAGAGCCCCTCCCCCCCAGAACACCAGAGACCACAGCTCAGAGAGACTCGAAGGAGACGGGCCATGAGGACCAGAGCTCGCAGAAAGGTCCTCCGGAGGACGAGGACACTGGTGAGACTCTGCTTCCATGACCCATTCCAGCAGATGCTCCTCTTTACTCTCATGGTCCACTTTGCTCCACAGCTTCTGATGAAAAGACCGAACAGAGTCCAGCTGATGGAGCGGAGGAGGAGGAGGAGGAGGAGGAGGAGGAACTGGTACTCAAGGTGCCTGAGAAGGAAAAAGAGATGGAGATGGAGACCATTGCTGAGGAGGAGAAACAAGCTATCCCAGAGTTCTTTGAGGGACGACCATCCAAGACCCCTGAGAGATATCTTAAGATCCGGAACTACATCCTGGACCAGTGGTGAGACTCTGAAGTCTTCAGCCACCAGTCTGCAGGAACACGTTTCACCATCTTGTTTATGGGGGTTCTTCAGGTTGAGGAGCAAACCCAGGTACCTGAACAAGACCTCCGTCCGCCCGGGGCTGAAGAACTGCGGCGACGTGAACTGCATCGGGAGGATCCACACCTACCTGGAGCTCGTCGGCGCCATCAACTTCCACTGCGGTGAGTCAGCTGCGTCCCGCTGCTCCGTGGAACCCAACCGTCAGAAGTCCTCAACGCGCGCGTCTCTTCTCTGGCAGAGCAAGCCGTCTACAACCGGCCCAGGCCCGTGGACCGGTCCAAGCACAGGGAGGGCAGGGACGTGATGGAGGCCTACCAGCTGGCCCAGAGACTGCAGAGCATGGTAGGTACCCAGAACCCCCCCACCCTCCCCCTCCGAAGGCACCTCCAGCTAACTGCCAGCGGCTCCTTTCAGCGGACCAGGAAGCGGCGCGTGCGGGACACCTGGGGGAACTGGTGCGACTCCAAAGACCTGGAGGGACAGACGTACGAGGTGTGGACAGACTATGACGCATGCAGCAGGTTATTGGTGGCGAGGGGACTAGAACGTGTCCTCTGCTCGTGTGTCCTCAGCATCTGAGTGCCGAGGAACTCGCCCTGCGGCGAGAAGAGAGGAAGAGGAACCCGAAACCCTGCAAGGTGTCCCGGTTCAGAGGGTGAGCACCAAGGACTTATGTGCTCATAAGCGTACGTACTCGTATGTGTAACTGTCCCCCCCCCTTTCAGGTCCTTTGACCCCTTCCAGCTGATCCCCTGCAGGTCCTTTGGAGAGGACGTGCAGGTCAGTTTGTCTCTTCAGTCTTCAGCAAACCTTCTTTGGTTTTATGGAGGATTAAACGGCTCCTCTGCTGTTCCTGCAGGAACCCTTCCAGGTTATCGTGTGTGCAGAGAGTCTTCTCATCATGGACATGGTGGGATTTACTGCTCATTGATGATCTCCTAATGACGAGGGTCCGCCGTACAGGATTCCCTGTTGTGTCACTAACCTGGTTTAATCCATGCTGTGATGTCAGCACGCCCACGTGTCACGCTGTGAGGTCATCGGCCTGCTGGGTGGAGCCTACGACGAAGAGAAGCGAGTGCTGAAGGTAGAGGACAGACATGTCCTCATCTGATGTCTTCTTTTTATCCTCTTATCTGACTGTGTCTCTGTGCGATCAGATCCGTGCAGCCGAGCCGTGTAACAGTGTGAGTACGGGTCTGCAGTGTGAGATGGACCCGGTGTCCCAGACGCAGGCCCGTGACCTGCTGTCCTCTCTGGGCCTCGCCGTGGTCGGCTGGTACCACTCCCACCCGTCCTTCCAGCCCAACCCGTCGGTCCGGGACATCAACACGCAGGACCAGTTCCAGGTGAGGGGGGTCAGCCGGTGTGAGCTGGACCACCGATCCGATCAAAAGCTGCTTCTGTTGGGCCTCAATTTATACAAAAGTCAACAACTAAATACTAAAAAAGACTTTTCTTTGTACTGACAAAGACACGAGGTCATGACCTCATCGATCTAGCCCTCGTCAAACCGGCTTAAGAGAACTTTAATTAAAACCCAGGGAGCTTTTATTGTGACGATCTGAAGGAAATTGGGTTAGCCGCTTAAAACAAATAATCAATAGTAAAAAACCTAATGCAGCTCATCATGTGGTCGCATCGTTTCAGAGTTACTTCTCTCGAGGCGGAGCTCCGTTCATCGGGATGATCGTGAGCCCCTACGACCCGGCTAGCCCCTCCCCCCACTCCCAGACCACCTGTCTGCAGGTGAGGGGGAGCCAGGAGCCGTCAGGCCCACCGAGTAGGTTCAGCGCACACACACACACACACACACACACACACACACACACACACACACACACACACACACACACACACACACACACACACACACACACACACACACACACACACACACACACACACACACACACACACACACACACACACAGGGGAACACCAACAGGCTTTGAAACCCAGCTGACGATGTAGATCAGTGATGTCATCGCTCAGTGACATCACACCGGTCTCTCTCTGCCCCCCCTCCTCCCCTCAAGAGCTGCCCTACCGATTCGACTTCCTGTCCTCGCAGGACGTCCCGGACTGGGAGCAGACCCTGAGGCGGGCTCAGTGGATCATCCATCGGTACCGTCAGGCCGCCGGGTGAGACGCTGCTTCTGACTCAGAGACTCGTTGGTTTCAGAGAGTTTCAGTTTGATTTGTCGACTGTTTAGACACAATAACTTCCTTTTAGGGTAAATATGTGTATTGTTTTTCTCCTCCTCCGGTAGGAGTGTGCAGATGGACGGATTATTCCGGAGGGACTCGCACCTCACTTGCCTGGAGAAGGTCCGCGCCCCCCCGCTGTCCTCTTCCATCGCCCCTCATCGCCTCCTCTCACGCTTCCTCTCCCCCCGGCTCCTCCCCTCAGATGCTGTCGTCGCTGGCCAGGTACCTGGAGCCGCTGCCGGACGAGGAGGGCGACGCCTTCCTCACCGAGATCCAGGCGCGCTTCCTGTCCCACTTCATGGGCCTGCAGCGCGACGAGGACGCGTCCCTGAGCGCGCGCGCACCGGCCGACTCGGATGAGGAGGAGAAGCCTCGGGGGGGGGGCTCTTCAGACACCGCAGTCCACAACACGAGCAGCGTGGCGTTGCATCTGGGCTCCGTGTTGTCGTCTGAATACGACTATTTATTGTGAAGCACGTGTCAGTGTTACCAACTCGCCCATCTAGGGTTTTTACGTTTTATTGATGTGTTCAGCGCTGTAACCAAAAAGAGGAGAGGTGAGTTTGTTAGTATTTTGCGTTCTCGGTTAAACAGTATAATGAAATAGATTTATATTTTTTCTTGTGTTACGTTTGTGTAATCTTCATATTTTGGTTCCAATGCTTTCAAATACTGTTGTTTTTTACCAAAATGTCTACAGGTCAGATCTTCCTGGTCAATGCGTTGATTTGTTTTTAAAATCTCCCACCGTGATGATAATGTCATTCGCTTTGTAAGCAGCTGTATAATAAGTCTATGATAATAAAGTTTGTAGCTGAAACACTCAAACCCCAAATATCAAGAAATGTCCCTATTGAAACTTGTTTTGACCCCATCGGATCCTGTGACCCTCGTGTGACCCCATCGGATCGTGTGACCCTCGTGTGACCCCATCGGATCGTGTGACCCCATCGGATCGTGTGACCCAGTGGTCCTCAAACCTTTGGTGTCGAGCCACCGTCCCAACAAATATGTAACAAAATGGTCCATGCTGAATCTTTATTGAAATAACGACGTTTTGTGACTCACTGTTAAAGAGAAGACGCAGGGGGACAGAACTCAGCGGCTGTGATGTTTTGCAGTGCGGTTTGATCCGTGTTCTCTCCGTAGTTTGCATGTCTCCGTGTCCTTGAGTAAGACACTGAAGCCCCAGAGCTTCACAGCAGCAAACTGATCCTTCATTTCTTTTATCTACATTTCCCCTTTTAATGTTTTAGGCACAAACAATAACGCAACTGACAACTTTATCGGGACGCTTTATTGTTTGTATCAAACGAGATGGTGACACGTGGTTGTTTTGTCCAACTGCACCGGAACCTTCGTCGGGAACTTGTTTCTAGGGGGAATCGTTTGGGAAGCGAAAGCGACCAACTACCCAAACCGCGACAGCGCAGGCGTCTAAAGTTCAGAGGACGCGTGTCACGGGGAACTAAATGTGTTCTAACGACGTGTTAAGATCCTGTGAAATAAACGTTCATCTCAGGTTTACGGCGGCGGACAGCGGAAATGGGCTAATTGTAGTTAGCTTCCACGGCTAGCGATGCCTTTGGATCGCAGGGGACACTTCCGGATGTTGGAGGTTATTTTAATATTAGTAATAATTGTGCACTAACACGATGACCCAGAACACGCCGCCCTGTGTGTGTCTCTAGTTCTTAAAGACTTTCACAGGAGGTTCTATGATGGTTCTCGGTGTTTTGAGGAGCTTCTCTCTGTGCGCATATCGGACGCGCAGCTTCCGGTTCTGCTGCACACCCGCGGGACGTCCCGAGCCGAACTCCCTCCGGGTTCCCCCCGCCAGAGCAACGCGCGGCGTCCTCTTCCGGTCCCGTCCTGCGTCGCTCCCCGGCGATGGGAGGACCAGTCCCGGACCCTCTCCTCCGGTACGGGGGGGTCACCCGTTCCACACCTCGCCCCCCCTCCGCGCCCTGCCCGCCCCCCTCCTCTGGACGCTGCTCAAACCCGCGCAGAAGCTCGTGGCCATCGTCCTCGGCAGGTAGGACGCTGTGACGTGGGTTTGACTCCGCCCACTGGCCTTTCCGTGTGGAGTCTGCATGTTCTCCCCATGTCTGCTGCTCTTCAGGTTCTCCGGGTTCCTCCCTCAGACTCTGGGGATCAGGTGACCTCCTTGAGGTGTTGCTGTGGTCGTATTTGATGCTCCCCTCTGAGGCGTCCTGTCGCATTCTATACTTTAGAACAGGGGTCTCAAACGCGCGGCCCGCGGGCCAATTGCGGCCCTCGGGCCGATATTTTGTGGCCCCATCCTTAATATGAAAGTGTAATGTTAGTGCGGCCCGCAAGTTTTATACTGTAACCCCACTGTCAGCTGCTGTGTGGGACATGTTATGATGTTCTGGTTTCCTACTGTGTGCTTGTCCAGTGAACGTGGCATGCATGTGACTGACATGGGGGGCGGGTCGTGTGTGTCGGCCGAGGTGCAGAGAGCAGGAGGGTGAAATTCAGTTTCCTGCCCTCTTTCGCGCAGGTGATCATGTGACTAACCGTCAGCATCGCTCGTTTAATAAAGTTTTCCTTTACGACTCACACTAACAACACATGAAGCATCTGACGTCACCGACGAGCGTCTCCGTCCATCACTACGCAGCTTCGATTCACGTAACTTCACGTTTGGCTATAAAGGAATTCCACGGTCACATGACCTTAGGTCTCCCCTGCTGAGTTAAAGGAGGACTAGTGTTGTAGTCTCATTCGGACCGATCCCCCAGGGTGGGGTTCAATGACTGCTTTTGAAAGTGAGTGTTAAGTTGTGTTATTGTCGACCATGCCGTTCGGACGCTAGTCTGGCCCGCGTTCGGTTGAAGTGGGCTGCATCTGGCCCGCAGCTGATTTGAGTTTGAGACCCCTGCTTTAGAAGATTCATTTATTTTCGTTATGTCTATGTGCCCCCCCCCCCCCTCCCCCCCACACAGGAGCATCAGGAAGTGGTGGGCGGCCCTGCCGGCCGACCGCCGCCAGCTGGCCCGCCAGTGGGTCCACCGACGTCGCTGGCATCTGGCGGCAGGGGTCAGCGTTGCCACGGTGATGGTGGCCGTCTTCCTTCTGACCCACCTGGACGAGTCCCCGGTGACGGGACGTACCCGTCTCCTGGTGTTCAGCAGAGAGACGCACATGGAGCTGGCAGCTCTGACGTCAGAGGCGGTGTGTGTGTGTGTGTGTGTGTGTGCGTGTGTGCGTGTGTGTGTGTCAAGTGAATTCATGGATTAAAAGGAGGAATAAAGGGATTATTCTGTGTGTGTGTGTGTGTCTCAGTACATGCAGGAGTTTGCGGAGCTGCTGGTTCCGGTCGGCGACCCCCGTCACCAGGTGGTGGAGCGGGTGGTGCAGCACCTGGCCCAGAGGAACGAGGACCTCCCCGAGGTGTCGGCTGTGAGCTGGAGCGTCCACGTGGTGCAGAGTCCGTCCATCAACGCCTTCATCCTGCCGGTGAGGGGAGCCGCCCCCCCCCGCGCCCTGTTGGTCCTGTCGGGTCACGTGATCCTCTCACATGCTTCTCCCCCCTCTGCAGAACGGGGAGGTGTTCATCTTCACAGGGATGCTGGAGGCTGTGGCGGACGTCCACCAGCTCACCGTGGTGCTGGGACACGAGATGGCTCACGCCGTACTGGGACACTCGGTGATTACGCACCCCCCCCCTCTGCACCCCGATGACATCACTGTCGGTCTCACCAGTATTCAGGCTTATTTAAAAAGGGAGATCTGCATCCATTGGCTCTCCTTGGTGACCTTGGAGGACATGTTGTCCCTGTGTCATTAAGCCCCGCCCACATGATGAGTCACTAGAAACAAACTTCAAAAAGGAACCAGGTGGTCCTGCACCAGGTGGTCCAATAAATATGCATGTGGAGGTTCTTTAAGGACGTCCACGCTGACTATTCACCCCCCCGCCGCTCTTCATTCCTCCTCCAGTTACTTCATCTTTTTACTTCGCCACGGAGCTTGAAGGAGATTTCGATTAGACTGATGGAATCAACTTCCTCTCTGATCGAGGAGAACAATCAATATCAGGAACTGATTTATTACCAGAACACGTCAGACGTTGGTGCGTAACATCAAACAGTAAGACGAAGGACAACAAGACAGAAGAGACAACACAGAGGAAGTTAAGTTCTAAGTGAAGTGACACGCGTGTGCACATGTGAGCGGTGGGACGTCAGTCGGTCGGTGGGGGACCGGCTCTGCTCATGAGGTCTTGAAGGACGTCCTGATGGATGTCCTGCAGGGACGGCAGATTGCAGCCCATCAGCCTCTCTGCAGAGCGGAGGACACGCACGTATTGTTCACCTCACTAAAACCTCCATTGTCTCTTTTCTTTACCCCCCAGGCAGAGCAGGCCAGCCTGTCTCACGTCGTGGACCTCCTGTCCCTGGTTCTTCTGACAACCATCTGGGCCCTATGT
>NC_135695.1:22808263-22913263 GCF_964276395.1 Gasterosteus aculeatus | reverse complement strand
TGTGTCTGTGTGTGTGTGTGTGTGTGTGCGTGTGCGTGAGTTCACTTTTGAGCCTAGTTTAAAGACACACATGGGGGATGAGTACATACGCGTGAGCGTGTCTATCTTCATATTGCGATGCACAGAACAACCTTTCCAAAGGGAGGAGGAGACAGAGGAGACACCTGTGAGGGGAGAAAGTAAAGAAGGCAGCAGGGAGCAGGAGGGAGGTGACTGTGGTTAAAGGAGGAGACGTTTACATGAGATTCAGGCGGTTCGTTTCAAGTAGGAGGTTTAACAAACTCTGAGTTTTGGGTTTCAGAGCAGCTGTTGGTTCAATCAACTCGGAGTAGGTTGACTTCTACGAGTCACCATGACAACCACCACAAACAACACATCCACCCCCATTGAGGTGGAAATATTAATGTATGAACCCGTAATTAGAAAGAAAACAGCCTCACTCGCTCCTGCACATGTTCTCCTCTATGGGGTCACTTCAGTCTCAATAATGGCAAATGCAAAAAGATGATTCACTAATGCGCACAGAGCAACGTATATATTCAATTTACAAATGCAAACTGAAAGATTTACTAATACATTTCAATGCACACATGAATAAAATAGGTGGTGTATATACATATATATTTATATATATATATATATATATATATATATATATATATATATATATATATATATATATATATATGACATTAGTGGCACGTGGTGTCGCCTCACAGGAGTCTGCACGCGCTGCAGACTCTGCTCCACGTGGAGGCTGTTGAGCTGCTGCAGCTTTTACTATGGCGGGAACAGGAAGTGGCCACCTAGTTCGCTACGTACAGACTCTGCATCCTGTCACCTCCCTCTGCAGGCCTTTGTGTATTGATCAGACAAACAGTGAATCGCACCTCCGGCTTCCTGTGAGGAGCAAATGTATGTTACAGATGTTTGGTCCACGTTGGCAGATATCGATCGTTCATGTTTGGTTTTGCTGAGCTACTCGTCCCACAAAATAAAGTTAGTGGAAAACCATCAGGAAGTCTGAATGCTCGTCTTGTTTAGTCCCAATGCTGTTAGCGATGCTGCTAACGGGACTAGCGCTGCTCCTGTTGATCCAAACACTGATCGATGCTGAGCACGATCACATCGTTTAGTGGGCCAGTGAATCTAACGCAGACTCACACTAATATGATACTGGTCTCACCTCCAGTCTGTCGCACCTCTAATATTTCATGACACAATTTGACACGATTTTCAACAAACCGTGAAATCCAGAAGAACATTTTAAATTTCTATTCGAGGGCCTGACTCTCGCTGCACTCAGTGTACGTTGTTGTGGAATATATAATATTATTAATGTGTCATTAATCATGAATTAATGATGAGTTTAATTATCTTCCCACTTCAGTCACAGATTCTTTTCTGGATGAGGAACAAAGGAATCATTAAGGAATTAATTGAGCTGCTTCATGAAGCACCAACGAAGAGCCGGTGATCATGTGACTCCCTCATGTGCCATCCGCTCATTAGAGCGTGTAAACGGCCCCTCCACCCGAGAGCCAACCTCCACCCGAGGGCCAACCTCCACCCGAGGGCCAGCCTCCACCCGAGGGCCAGCCTCCACCCAAGAAACAGCCTCCACCCGAGGGCCAGCCTCCACCCGAGGGCCAGGCTCCACCCGAGGGCCAACCTCCCCCGAGGACCAGCCTCCACCCGAGGACCCGCCTCCACTCGAGGGCCAGCCTCCACCCGAGGACCAGCCTCCACCCGAGGGCCAGCCTCCACCCGAGGGCCAGCCTCCACCCTAGGTCCAGCCTCCACCCGAGGGCCAACCTCCCCCGAGGGCCAGCCTCCACCCGAGAACCAGCCTCCACCCGAGGGCCAGCCTCCACCCGAGGGCCAACCTCCCCCGAGGGCCAGCCTCCACCCGAAGGCCAGCCTCCACCCGAGGGCCAACCTCCCCCGAGGGCCAGCCTCCACCTGAGGGCCAACCTCCCCCGAGGACCAGCCTTCACCCGAGGACCCGCCTCCACTCGAGGGCCAGCCTCCACCCGAGGGCCAACCTCCCCCGAGGGCCAGCCTCCACCTGAGGGCCAACCTCCCCCGAGGACCAGCCTTCACCCGAGGACCCGCCTCCACTCGAGGGCCAACCTCCCCCGAGGGCCAGCCTCCACCCGAGGGCCAACCTCCCCCGAGGGCCAGCCTTCACCCGAAGGCCAGCCTCCACCCGAGGGCCAACCTCCCCCGAGGGCCAGCCTCCACCTGAGGGCCAACCTCCCCCGAGGACCAGCCTTCACCCGAGGACCCGCCTCCACTCGAGGGCCAGCCTCCACCCGAGGGCCAACCTCCCCCGAGGGCCAGCCTCCACCTGAGGGCCAACCTCCCCCGAGGACCAGCCTTCACCCGAGGACCCGCCTCCACTCGAGGGCCAGCCTCCACCCATCCAGCCTCGTCCTGCTGCCTCAGGTTCTTCAGTAGTAATGACACAGAGCACTGGGCCGACCCCTTAATACAAACAGAACCCTGAACCCAAACTCAATTTACTCGAAAGCCTCTTTGAAGACGAAGGTTCAGTGAGGAGTGTGTGTGTGTGTGTGTGTGTTAATTGTTCCTCCTGCACCGACACACACTGCGCTGTGAGTGGGTGAGCATGCATGTGCGTTACAAAGCTGCAATTAGACGGCTGATCAGCGGAGTCACTCATCTCGTTTCCCTTCACGCTCACATCTCTGCCGTTAATGAGTCCAATTAGCACATGCAAACATTTACCTGTTTTATCGCACTCTTTGCGTTACACTACATCAGAGGTGTCAAAAGTATTCACATTCATTACTCAGTAGTACAGAGAGTAAAATTCCTTGTTTCAAAACTACTTAAAGTTTAAAAGTAAAAGTAATGTAAGAAATTCCATTAAGGACAAACTCTTAATGTGTAACCTCGCACACACAACACGTCAGTCCGTTACAATATGATCAGAAGGCGCCTGCAGATCACGTGACCTGCCGTTGGGATGATGGAAACAACAACAACAACAACAAATGTATCTGACTTAAACAGATAAAACCACAACCCATTTTCCAGTGACACGAGTCACACACACGTTGTTCGCATCGATGAGGTCGACTGCAGTGTCTCCCCCAGGTTCACTACGTCATGGGGGGGGCACGCCTGTTTATAATGATGGAAACACTGAACTGGCAGCGGCCGGTTATCAAACATGGGCCAAATAACCAGTATGTTCAGGCTTCATGAGCAAATACAGAATCCCTTTGTGTTCATTTCCAAAGCCGCATTAAGACACACATCACTTTATTTAACACGCTGGTTGCAAGTCGCTGTGTTGTGCCAGACTCTCAATAAAACATTTAGGACAAACCCACGGTCATGAAGAGACTCATCTAACGTTACCTGGACTCTGCGTGAGGAAGAGGAGGAGGAAGAGGAGGAGGCTCCGTGTCGCTAAATACTAACTTTCCACCGACCACTTTTCCCACCCGGCGTCGCTCCGATCTGCCGGCGCTCTATCATTTTGTGCTACTTGTCGAGAACTGCTTCTTTGTAGTATTGGGCATGCGCCGAGTCGATTTTCCAAGTTTCCTTGACACGCCCATAATATTTTGCAACCCTGTCGGTGAACGACGTGTTAACCGAGTAACATCCTCAAAATCCCGATTATTTCCTCTTTTGGCCAAGTTAAAAAGTACATTGAGCGTGTAGATTGTACAATGACCGTTCTCTTGAAATGAAATATTAAATAATTGCATGGACTGTGTATCCTCGCCTCCGTCTACTCTGTTGTATTATCCTGCAATGAGTAGTGGGAGCAATATTTGATAGGGTGTTATTGTGCTATCAAAATCTGCTACCCCTGAACTTTTTATAATAATCGAGTGTTTGGATGCTCAATGTTTATACTTCTCATCCAATCACATTCACTGTCCGCATAGCGCCGTTTATCTGGAGAAGCCTGAAGTAACGAGACTGTTTTTAAAATGTCAGGAGTAGAAGTAAAAAGTCGTCTGAAAAATAAACACTCCAGTAAAGTATCCACTTAAGTACAGTAACCAAGTACTTGTACAAGTAACCAAGTACTTGTACTTGGTTACTTACTTAGCTAGGTGGACCGGGACCAGCCGGACCTCACGACCAGCCAACGGACCGGTGTGAAAGGGAAGCCGAGGCTTCTGTAGAGACTTCTACGCCGGGAGGCTTAGCTAGCCAGTTAGCTACGTGCTAACGGCGCCGGTCCGCATGACGTCACCGTGCTAAAGTTAACATCACTGCCCAGCTGCGACGCACACCGGACCGCGGTGTGGACACACAACCAGGACGTGGATGAAAACACGCACATTTTAACCAAAATAGTTCATTGTGTGAAGTTCTGTGTGGCTTTTGAGTTGGTCTCTCCTCAACACACTGATGTTTCCCCAACAAACTAGGTTCATAGGTGCATCTAAATATATACGTATATATACACATGTTCTATTTTACATGTTTATTTATCTGCACAGTAAGGATGTGTATTTGATACCCTTTTGTGCATTGAATCATACAGGGATGTTTACTGAAACTGATGGCTGGCAAAAAGAAAACCCACCAGCCGCCACTGATACACATAAATATACGTAAGTATATGTATGAAGAAGGCCGTCGAGGCACCGGAGGGGGGGTGTGGTAACTGACGGCCGCTGGAGGGAGGCCTTGTTCTGGGTGCAAACTGGACAAGCGGCCACAAACCCCTCCGTGTCCCTCTCAAGTGATGGCCACCAGAAGCGCTGCCTGAAGAAGCAGACCATCCGCCTGACCTCTGGCCGACATCTCATTTAAGGGGCATGTATCAAGGGCATCCTTTTTTACATTACATTACAGGTCATTTAGCAGACGCTTTTATCCAAAGCGACTTACATTTCACTTTAAACCCATGGCTTTTTCACATTTTTGCCCGGGGAGCAATTAGGGGTTAGGTGTCTTGCTCAGGGACACTTCGACATGGAACATGGGGCAGCCTGGACTCGAACCACCAACCTTGTGCTTCCCAGCACACCTTCTCTAACCCCTGCGCCACAACGACCCATTTTTAATTTGGTATAACCAATTTAATACAGAATAGTTGATAGCTTAAGTAATTAAGTAAAGTAAGTAAAGTCATTTAAGAACCTTTTAGGCTGTCTTGTGGCTGGTGTCTTTTTTTAACACTATATAGATATTAGGCTGTAAAGCCATTGTATTATTGTTTGATTAAACACTAGGGTTTTTGAATCGCTCTTAGTCTGGACTCTCCCCTGAGACCTGTTGTCCATCGCACAAGGTGCTTGTGCCACAGACAACACAGATAACAGGATCACTGAGCCACTCAAACTCCTCCACCACGTTAAGGTGGCGATTCGCGGAGGAGATTTTTTTTTTTTATGTGGGAAACCCATAGATGGAGGGAAAACCCACAGTTGAACCCCAAATGAAATATAACTTTTTAAAATAAAATAAAAATGAAATAAAATCTAACTTTTTTAAATGAAAAATAAAATATAACTTTTTAAAATAAAATCAAAGAATAACTTTTTAAAATAAAATCAAAGAATAACTTTTTAAAATAAAATAAAAGAATAGCTTTTTAAAATAAAATAAAAATAAAATATAACTTTTTAAAAGAAAAAAAGAAAATATAACTTTTTTAAATGAAAAAGAAAATATAACTTTTTAAAATAAAATAAAAGAATAACTTTTTAAAATAAAATAAAAGAATAACTTTTTAAAATAAAATAAAAATAAAATATAACTTTAAAATAAAAAAATAAAATATAATTTTTTTAAATGAAAAAGAAAAAAAAAGAAAAAAAAACTTTTTAAAAGAAAAAAAGAAAATATAACTTTTTGGCATGTGAGGACCAAACTCCTCATTCAATCTGTAATCATGAAAATGGGTATATTTTATTCCCAGTGCTCCGTTAAGTGTTCTTTTCCCACTTCATTGACTGGAAAGTAGCGGAGCACAGCGCCTGAGGAATGAGGAATCTTTTTCATCTCATCCATTTCTTTCTTTGGCGAAATGCAAGGCCGCAAATGAAGATGAGCGGATTTCTGTATCTGCGCATATACCCTGAACCCGGTCATTTGGACGATGTTCGGATAACCTCACACAGCCGGTTTGACAAATCAATAGTAACAACTTGTGAAGGTAGGCCGATAGTTTCATTTGTCTGTCATTGGAAATTGGGATGTCGGTTTGATTTTTCAAGTTATGCATTAGGCAAGGTAGACATACATGTCCCCCTCTATACTTTGTATTAAAGGCATGGCTAGTGGTAAAAAATAGCATCTGTTAAATTATATTTATGATATTTTAATAAGATATTATGTTGTATATTAAACTATAATGCTATACTTATGATATTAGTTCTATGTTATGTTAAATTATATTAGAACTATGGAATACGATGCTATTTTATGATATTAGTTCTACGGTATTAAGTTAAATTATATTAGAACTATGGAATACGATGCTATTTTATGATATTAGTTCTACGATATTAAGTTAAATTATATTAGAACTATGGAATACGATGCTATTTTATGATATTAGTTCTACGATATTAAGTTAAATTATATTAGAACTATGGAATACGATGCTATTTTATGATATTAGTTCTACGATATTATGTTAAATTATATTAGAACTATGGAATACGATGCTATTTGATGATATTAGTTCTACGATATTAAGTTAAATTATATTAGAACTATGGAATACGATGCTATTTGATGATATTAGTTCTACGATATTAAGTTAAATTATATTAGAACTATGGAATACGATGCTATTTTATTTTAGTTCTACGGAATTAAGTTAAATTATATTAGAACTATGGAATACGATGCTATTTTATGATATTAGTTCTACGATATTAAGTTAAATTATATTAGAACTATGGAATACGATGCTATTTTATTTTAGTTCTACGGAATTAAGTTAAATTATATTAGAACTATGGAATACGATGCTATTTTATGATATTAGTTCTACGATATTAAGTTAAATTATATTAGAACTATGGAATACGATGCTATTTTATTTTAGTTCTACGGTATTAAGTTAAATTATATTAGAACTATGGAATACGATGCTATTTTATTTTAGTTCTACGGTATTAAGTTAAATTATATTAGAACTATGGAATGCGATGCTATTTTATGATATTCGTTCTACGATATTATGTCCTATGATATTGGAAAGATAAAGTATAAAGCCATGTCTCCTATATTAGTTCTACTATATTATGTCATATCAGTGTTTCCCCTAGGTTTCCAACTTTGGGGGGGCGGACGTACCGGAGGGGGGCGTGGGTGTTGGGGCGCTATGGAAAACACTGTATATGATATTAAATTATATAATATTAGAAATACTAAGTATGATGCCATGTTTGTTATATTAGTCCTATATTATGTTATATGAGATTAGTCCTATATAATCTTCTATGATACTAGAAATATGAAGTATAATACTATGTTTTTTATATTAGTCCTACATAATGCTATATGATATTAGTCCTATATTATCTTGTTATTATCTATGATATTACAAATATGAAGTATGAAAATATGTTATATATATATTGGCATGGCATCATTGAAACTATAGAGGGGGACATGTGTGTCAACCTTTCCTAATGCATAACTTGAAAAATCAAACCGAGATCCCAATTTCCAACGACGGACAAATGAAACTATCGGTCTACCTTCACAAGTTGTCACTGTTGATTCGTCAACCCAGCCGTGGTAGTTCATCCAAACACCGGCCAAATGGCCGGGTTCAGGGTATATGCGCAGATACAGAAATCCCCTCATCTTCATCTGCAGCCTTGCATTAACCAAAGAATGAAATGGATGAGATGAAAAAGATTCCTCATTCCTCAGAGGCCGTGCCGTGCAACTGTCCAGTCCATGAAGGTGGAAAAAAACACTTCCTGGAGCAAAGGGAATAAACTATACAATGGCAATGATATTTACCAATGAATGAGGAGGCGGTCCATGCCCGGGGTATTTAGCGCTGTGAAGCGCAGGTGGAAGGGGAGCGGGGGTAGATGGATGAGGTAGGATGGAGTGGGAGGTGAAGGAAGGTGTTCTTACAGGTCCTGAATGGTCTCCTTTTTCTTCTCTTCTCTCTCCTATTTCTTTGTCTCCTTGTCCTGCATCTTGCGCCTCATTTTGTCCATCTCCGTCTGCCGGTCTTGCATCCGTCTCCCAAAGATGCCTCTTTTTTTTTTTTTTAAGTCGAGGCAGATGTTTTCAAGGACTGTTTTGTCGTCCTCTAATTCTTGGATCCTGGTGATAAGGATCTGATGTTCTTTGGAGATGGTATCCTCCAGTTGTTGGATCCTAGAGGTCAGGCACAACTCAGTGAAATCACTGATTGTGACCATCTCGTGGCGGGTCTCCTCTTGGCTCTTTATTAAAGCAGCCAGAGAATCCCTCTGTGTCTTCAGCAGTTTGTGTTCTGCTTCCAACTGCTGCCAGGTCTCATTGTTGCCCGTGAGTTCAGCACTTTTGACAGAAAGTTCTTTTGTGGTCTCGGTGAGCTTCAGAGATAAACCCTCGTTCTCCCTGATAGTCTCATCCAGAGCCTCTGTCTTGATCTTCAGCAGTTTGTGTTCTGCTTCCAACTGTTGGTTGTTGGCCTGCTGCTTGTGCAGCTTCTCTTGAAGAGAGTTGTTGGTGGAGAGTAACCCTGTTACTTTAGACTCCAATGACTGTTGTTGGTCATCCAGTTTCTTGGTTGTCTTTTTCTCCAGATCTTCATATTTCTGCTGCCAGGTCTCGTTGTTGACCGTGAGTTCAGCACTTTTGACAGAAAGTTCTTTTGTGGTCTCGGTGAGCTTCAGAGATAAACCCTCGTTCTCCCTGATAGTCTCATCCAGAGCCTCTGTCTTGATCTTCAGCAGTTTGTGTTCTGCTTCCAACTGTTGGTTGTTGGCCTGCTGCTTGTGCAGCTTCTCTTGAAGAGAAATGTTGGTGGAGAGTAACCCTGTTACTTTAGACTCCAATGACTGTTGTTGGTCATCCAGTTTCTTGGTTGTCTTTTTCTCCAGATCTTCATATTTCTGCTGCCAGGTCTCGTTGTTGACCGTGAGTTCAGCACTTTTGACAGAAAGTTCTTTTGTGGTCTCGGTGAGCTTCAGAGATAAACCCTCGTTCTCCCTGATAGTCTCATCCAGAGCCTCTGTCTTGATCTTCAGCAGTTTGTGTTCTGCTTCCAACTGTTGGTTGTTGGCCTGCTGCTTGTGCAGCTTCTCTTGAAGAGACATGTTGGTGGAGAGTAACCCTGTTACTTTAGACTCCAATGACTGTTGTTGGTCATCCAGTTTCTTGGTTGTCTTTTTCTCCAGATCTTCATATTTCTGCTGCCAGGTCTCGTTGTTGACCGTGAGTTCAGCACTTTTGACAGAAAGTTCTTTTGTGGTCTCGGTGAGCTTCAGAGATAAACCCTCGTTCTCCCTGATAGTCTCATCCAGAGCCTCTGTCTTGATCTTCAGCAGTTTGTGTTCTGCTTCCAACTGTTGGTTGTTGGCCTGCTGCTTGTGCAGCTTCTCTTGAAGAGAAATGTTGGTGGAGAGTAACCCTGTTACTTTAGACTCCAATGACTGTTGTTGGTCATCCAGTTTCTTGGTTGTCTTTTTCTCCAGATCTTCATATTTCTGCTGCCAGGTCTCGTTGTTGACCGTGAGTTCAGCACTTTTGACAGAAAGTTCTTTTGTGGTCTCGGTGAGCTTCAGAGATAAACCCTCGTTCTCCCTGATAGTCTCATCCAGAGCCTCTGTCTTGATCTTCAGCAGTTTGTGTTCTGCTTCCAACTGTTGGTTGTTGGCCTGCTGCTTGTGCAGCTTCTCTTGAAGAGAGTTGTTGGTGGAGAGTAACCCTGTTACTTTGACCATGAGTTCAGCATTTTTGACAACGAGTTGTTCGGTCTCTCTGACCTTCAGAGATAAACCCTCGTTCTCCCTGATAAGGTCTGAAAACCTCTTTCGGTTCTTGTCAACCATCTGCTCATAGGCAAGATCTTTGCCTTTTAACATGTTGGTCAATTCGAACTTCACAGTTTCAGTGTGAGCGGTGAGTTCGCTCACTTGCCTTTTCAGGCAGTGCACTTCATTCTGTGCACGAGAAAGTGCAATGTTCACATTGTATCCGGTGGGAGGAGTCGGAAGAAGTGGAGCGCCAGCTCCAATTCTCTGGTTGTTTCTACGGTACATGTTAAATGACACTTGTGTAGTCTTGAAAAAGACTGTTGGTCAGCCCTGAAAAGGGGTGTAGTCTTGAAAAAGACTGTTTTATTTGTCGCTAAATGACTCGATGTAACCTCTGAAAGATGGTGATGAATCTTCCAAAAAACTACTTAAGTCTGTAAAGGACAAATATCGCAGATACTTTCAAAAGAAAATATCCAACTGCACTCTTCTGGAACCAGAAACGCAATGATCTAGTGTTCCGAGACACATCAAAGGATTTCTTGATGATGTCACAGTTCCGTTGTCAGGGAAACGCAGCCCGTGTCATAGAGTGGACTCCATAACAACGTAATGGAGTCCACTCTATGACACGGACTGCGTTTCCCTGACAACGCAGCCCGTGTCATAGAGTGGACTCCATAAAAACGGAATGGAGTCCACTCTATGACACGGACTGCGTTTCCCTGACAACGGAATGCAAAATACAACAAAACTCACTTTGTGTGGTTTTTATACATACACAACTTGATGATGCCGATATATAAAGTGTCATTCACGTCTGTTTCTTCCTGCACCGTGATGCCCATTTCTGAACCACGTTTTGGATGAAGAAGCACTGATATTGAGTGATACAGATCAGACCAGCGTGAAGCACCTCACCATCCCTTACACATGCCCCGTATGGCGCGGCATGTCTTTATATGCCGAACCTGTAAATAAAGGCACTATTTGCCGTACTGTCAGAAGTGTGTGTTTGGCGCTGAAGTCCATCTTTATTACCTTCCCTGGCCCCAGAAGAATGTGTCACATCAAAGAAGATTTCCACAAGACGGTCCACATATTCTGTGTAAATGGGTGATTGTGTTTGATGTTGTGAGATGCATGTAATGGTAAAATATGTTAAAACATTGTCTTGTGCTAAACCCGGGTCTCAAGTGTCCGTATTTGACCCTGACGTGCAAAGAGCAGCATGATACAAAATGTTAGTTTGCAGCTGTGTCCTGCACAGCTGCACAAAACCAGCACAGTTAGCACATAAACACATATATAACACCAACACATTGAAAAATCATATTAAAAGCCAATTAAACAGTCTACAACTTTCCTAGCAAGTACATGTTTTTAAATCCTTTGGCATTCAGTCGGTCCACGATTGTTTGCCTGGCTTTTTCTCTTTGTTTAATTACAGCTGCAGCTCTTTATTTTCTTCCTTCTTGGCTTCAGGTGCAGTCAGGATGCGAAGCTCAACATATCTTGTCAGAATTTGCTAGTTGCCACGTTCATTATGCAGCCTGCAGAAGAGTCAACGTCACGTACTGATGGCTATAAAACATCACTAAACATAGATCTGTAGGATATTAGAAACAAATAGACGATCCGGTTCATAAAGTTAATAAAAATGCATATAGTGTACCCCAGAATACAAGAAGTCGGATTAAGGATTTGATTGGGGCCTGGACTTGGGGAAAACGGAGCACATGTTTTTGGAACATTACAAGATGGCGGGCGGAGATAAATAGAGAAAACAGTTAAAAGATGGCTGAGAAAGAAATTCTCCGATTAGTTTTTACACCAAAATTGGTGTAAAGGGATGGATTGTAGGATATTAGAAACAAATAGACGATCCGGTTCATAAAGTTAATAAAAATGCATATAGTGTACACCAGAATACAGCCATGATTCTGAAACTGTGTAATTCATAAAGTAATGACAATATTGTAAAACCAGTGTAATTCTGCACTGTAGTAGAATAATATCAATGCAGTTATGATTGTATTTGATGTAATGTAATCAACTGGAATGCATGCATGTAATACTTGCACAAGCACTGATATTGACTAAGGATCATTCGAAATCCGAGTTACATTGAACTCACCAGAAGACCACTCCCAGAGGTGTGGACACTAACGTTGACACCTTTAAGCATTGCTATAAATACCTGTAGGAACCATTGTTCTCGAGTTGGCTGGTGGAGGCGACAGACGGGCACTAGGGATGGTCAAAGGACTGACCTGGGGCCTGTTGGCTGCTGAGACCAGCGGCTCCTCAGCTGAGATGTTCTTTTTACCACAACGCCATCTCCTTTATTAAATACATTTGATTTTAACCTTTTGATCAGCGATGACCTCTGTCCGTCCGGCGTTTCTTCATTTTTGAACACAACAGATCCAACAATGCGGTGAGCATTACAAATCATAGTACTCTTTGCACTGCAGGCCTAAGATACTGAAATACTTTGACCGTGATCCAAATAATTGCCTATGAGAGCCACATGTAATCCAGCAATGAACACATAATCTCTTTAGTGAAACAGTGTACAACTAATCACACTTTTCAACAAAGCAATTGGTTAACCAGTATGTTCAGGCTTCATGAGCAAATACAGAATCCCTTTGTGTTCATTTCCAAAGCCGCATTAAGACACACATCACTTTATTTAACACGCTGCTTGCAAGTCGCTGTGTTGTGCCAGACTCTCAATAAAACATTTAGGACAAACCCACGGTCATGAAGAGACTCATCTAACGTTACCTGGACTCTGCGTGAGGAAGAGGAGGAGGAAGAGGAGGAGGCTCCGTGTCGCTAAATACTAACTTTCCACCGACCACTTTTCCCACCCGGCGTCGCTCCGATCTGCCGGCGCTCTATCATTTTGTGCTACTTGTCGAGAACTGCTTCTTTGTAGTATTGGGCATGCGCCGAGTCGATTTTCCAAGTTTCCTTGACACGCCCATAATATTTTGCAACCCTGTCGGTGAACGACGTGTTAACCGAGTAACATCCTCAAAATCCCGATTATTTCCTCTTTTGGCCAAGTTAAAAAGTACATTGAGCGTGTAGATTGTACAATGACCGTTCTCTTGAAATGAAATATTAAATAATTGCATGGACTGTGTATCCTCGCCTCCGTCTACTCTGTTGTATTATCCTGCAATGAGTAGTGGGAGCAATATTTGATAGGGTGTTATTGTGCTATCAAAATCTGCTACCCCTGAACTTTTTATAATAATCGAGTGTTTGGATGCTCAATGTTTATACTTCTCATCCAATCACATTCACTGTCCGCATAGCGCCGTTTATCTGGAGAAGCCTGAAGTAACGAGACTGTTTTTAAAATGTCAGGAGTAGAAGTAAAAAGTCGTCTGAAAAATAAACACTCCAGTAAAGTATCCACTTAAGTACAGTAACCAAGTACTTGTACAAGTAACCAAGTACTTGTACTTGGTTACTTACTTAGCTAGGTGGACCGGGACCAGCCGGACCTCACGACCAGCCAACGGACCGGTGTGAAAGGGAAGCCGAGGCTTCTGTAGAGACTTCTACGCCGGGAGGCTTAGCTAGCCAGTTAGCTACGTGCTAACGGCGCCGGTCCGCATGACGTCACCGTGCTAAAGTTAACATCACTGCCCAGCTGCGACGCACACCGGACCGCGGTGTGGACACACAACCAGGACGTGGATGAAAACAGGCACATTTTAACCAAAATAGTTCATTGTGTGAAGTTCTGTGTGGCTTTTGAGTTGGTCTCTCCTCAACACACTGATGTTTCCCCAACAAACTAGGTTCATAGGTGCATCTAAATATATACGTATATATACACATGTTCTATTTTACATGTTTATTTAACTGCACAGTAAGGATGTGTATTTGATACCCTTTGTTGCATTGAATCATACAGGGATGTTTACTGAAACTGATTGGCTGGCAAAAAGAAAACCCACCAGCCGCCACTGATACACATAAATATACGTAAGTATATGTATGAAGAAGGCCGTCGAGGCACCGGAGGGGGGGTGTGGTAACTGACGGCCGCTGGAGTGAGGCCTTGTTCTGGGTGCAAACTGGACAAGCGGCCACAAACCCCTCCGTGTCCCTCTCAAGTGATGGCCACCAGAAGCGCTGCCTGAAGAAGCAGACCATCCGCCTGACCTCTGGCGGACATCTCATTTAAGGGGCATGTATCAAGGGCATCCTTTTTTACATTACATTACAGGTCATTTAGCAGACGCTTTTATCCAAAGCGACTTACATTTCACTTTAAACCCATGGCTTTTTCACATTTTTGCCCGGGGAGCAATTAGGGGTTAGGTGTCTTGCTCAGGGACACTTCGACATGGAACATGGGGCAGCCTGGACTCGAACCACCAACCTTGTGCTTCCCAGCACACCTTCTCTAACCCCTGCGCCACAACGACCCATTTTTAATTTGGTATAACCGATTTAATACAGAATAGTTGATAGCTTAAGTAATTAAGTAAAGTAAGTAAAGTCATTTAAGAACCTTTTAGGCTGTCTTGTGGCTGGTGTCTTTTTTTAACACTATATAGATATTAGGCTGTAAAGCCATTGTATTATTGTTTGATTAAACATTAGGGTTTTTGAATCGCTCTTAGTCTGGACTCTCCCCTGAGACCTGTTGTCCATCGCACAAGGTGCTTGTGCCACAGACAACACAGATAACAGGATCACTGAGCCACTCAAACTCCTCCACCACGTTAAGGTGGCGATTCGCGGAGGAGATTTTTTTTTTTATGTGGGAAACCCATAGATGGAGGGAAAACCCACAGTTGAACCCCAAATGAAATATAACTTTTTAAAATAAAATAAAAATGAAATAAAATCTAACTTTTTTAAATGAAAAATAAAATATAACTTTTTAAAATAAAATCAAAGAATAACTTTTTAAAATAAAATCAAAGAATAACTTTTTAAAATAAAATAAAAGAATAGCTTTTTAAAATAAAATAAAAATAAAATATAACTTTTTAAAAGAAAAAAAGAAAATATAACTTTTTTAAATGAAAAAGAAAATATAACTTTTTAAAATAAAATAAAAGAATAACTTTTTAAAATAAAATAAAAGAATAACTTTTTAAAATAAAATAAAAATAAAATATAACTTTAAAATAAAAAAATAAAATATAATTTTTTTAAATGAAAAAGAAAAAAAAAGAAAAAAAAACTTTTTAAAAGAAAAAAAGAAAATATAACTTTTTGGCATGTGAGGACCAAACTCCTCATTCAATCTGTAATCATGAAAATGGGTATATTTTATTCCCAGTGCTCCGTTAAGTGTTCTTTTCCCACTTCATTGACTGGAAAGTAGCGGAGCACAGCGCCTGAGGAATGAGGAATCTTTTTCATCTCATCCATTTCTTTCTTTGGCGAAATGCAAGGCCGCAAATGAAGATGAGCGGATTTCTGTATCTGCGCATATACCCTGAACCCGGTCATTTGGACGATGTTCGGATAACCTCACACAGCCGGTTTGACAAATCAATAGTAACAACTTGTGAAGGTAGGCCGATAGTTTCATTTGTCTGTCATTGGAAATTGGGATGTCGGTTTGATTTTTCAAGTTATGCATTAGGCAAGGTAGACATACATGTCCCCCTCTATACTTTGTATTAAAGGCATGGCTAGTGGTAAAAAATAGCATCTGTTAAATTATATTTATGATATTTTAATAAGATATTATGTTGTATATTAAACTATAATGCTATACTTATGATATTAGTTCTATGTTATGTTAAATGGTATTAGAAATATGGAATAGATGCTATTTGATTTTAGTTCTACGATATTAAGTTAAATTATATTAGAAATATGGAATACGATGCTATTTCATTTTAGTTCTACGGTATTAAGTTAAATTATATTAGAACTATAGAATACGATGCTATTTTATGATATTAGTTCTACGGTATTAAGTTAAATTATATTAGAACTATGGAATACGATGCTATTTTATGATATTAGTTCTACGATATTAAGTTAAATTATATTAGAACTATGGAATACGATGCTATTTTATGATATTAGTTCTACGGTATTAAGTTAAATTATATTAGAACTATGGAATACGATGCTATTTTATGATATTAGTTCTACGATATTAAGTTAAATTATATTAGAACTATGGAATACGATGCTATTTTATGATATTAGTTCTACGATATTAAGTTAAATTATATTAGAACTATGGAATACGATGCTATTTTATGATATTAGTTCTACGATATTATGTTAAATTATATTAGAACTATGGAATACGATGCTATTTGATGATATTAGTTCTACGATATTAAGTTAAATTATATTAGAACTATGGAATACGATGCTATTTGATGATATTAGTTCTACGATATTAAGTTAAATTATATTAGAACTATGGAATACGATGCTATTTTATTTTAGTTCTACGGAATTAAGTTAAATTATATTAGAACTATGGAATACGATGCTATTTTATGATATTAGTTCTACGATATTAAGTTAAATTATATTAGAACTATGGAATACGATGCTATTTTATTTTAGTTCTACGGAATTAAGTTAAATTATATTAGAACTATGGAATACGATGCTATTTTATGATATTAGTTCTACGATATTAAGTTAAATTATATTAGAACTATGGAATACGATGCTATTTTATTTTAGTTCTACGGTATTAAGTTAAATTATATTAGAACTATGGAATACGATGCTATTTTATTTTAGTTCTACGGTATTAAGTTAAATTATATTAGAACTATGGAATGCGATGCTATTTTATGATATTCGTTCTACGATATTATGTCCTATGATATTGGAAAGATAAAGTATAAAGCCATGTCTCCTATATTAGTTCTACTATATTATGTCATATCAGTGTTTCCCCTAGGTTTCCAACTTTGGGGGGGCGGACGTACCGGAGGGGGGCGTGGGTGTTGGGGCGCTATGGAAAACACTGTATATGATATTAAATTATATAATATTAGAAATACTAAGTATGATGCCATGTTTGTTATATTAGTCCTATATTATGTTATATGAGATTAGTCCTATATAATCTTCTATGATACTAGAAATATGAAGTATAATACTATGTTTTTTATATTAGTCCTACATAATGCTATATGATATTAGTCCTATATTATCTTGTTATTATCTATGATATTACAAATATGAAGTATGAAAATATGTTATATATATTGGCATGGCATCATTGAAACTATAGAGGGGGACATGTGTGTCAACCTTTCCTAATGCATAACTTGAAAAATCAAACCGAGATCCCAATTTCCAACGACGGACAAATGAAACTATCGGTCTACCTTCACAAGTTGTCACTGTTGATTCGTCAACCCAGCCGTGGTAGTTCATCCAAACACCGGCCAAATGGCTGGGTTCAGGGTATATGCGCAGATACAGAAATCCCCTCATCTTCATCTGCAGCCTTGCATTAACCAAAGAATGAAATGGATGAGATGAAAAAGATTCCTCATTCCTCAGAGGCCGTGCCGTGCAACTGTCCAGTCCATGAAGGTGGAAAAAAACACTTCCTGGAGCAAAGGGAATAAACTATACAATGGCAATGATATTTACCAATGAATGAGGAGGCGGTCCATGCCCGGGGTATTTAGCGCTGTGAAGCGCAGGTGGAAGGGGAGCGGGGGTAGATGGATGAGGTAGGATGGAGTGGGAGGTGAAGGAAGGTGTTCTTACAGGTCCTGAATGGTCTCCTTTTTCTTCTCTTCTCTCTCCTATTTCTTTGTCTCCTTGTCCTGCATCTTGCGCCTCATTTTGTCCATCTCCGTCTGCCGGTCTTGCATCCGTCTCCCAAAGATGCCTCTTTTTTTTTTTTTTAAGTCGAGGCAGATGTTTTCAAGGACTGTTTTGTCGTCCTCTAATTCTTGGATCCTGGTGATAAGGATCTGATGTTCTTTGGAGATGGTATCCTCCAGTTGTTGGATCCTAGAGGTCAGGCACAACTCAGTGAAATCACTGATTGTGACCATCTCGTGGCGGGTCTCCTCTTGGCTCTTTATTAAAGCAGCCAGAGAATCCCTCTGTGTCTTCAGCAGTTTGTGTTCTGCTTCCAACTGCTGCCAGGTCTCATTGTTGCCCGTGAGTTCAGCACTTTTGACAGAAAGTTCTTTTGTGGTCTCGGTGAGCTTCAGAGATAAACCCTCGTTCTCCCTGATAGTCTCATCCAGAGCCTCTGTCTTGATCTTCAGCAGTTTGTGTTCTGCTTCCAACTGTTGGTTGTTGGCCTGCTGCTTGTGCAGCTTCTCTTGAAGAGAGTTGTTGGTGGAGAGTAACCCTGTTACTTTAGACTCCAATGACTGTTGTTGGTCATCCAGTTTCTTGGTTGTCTTTTTCTCCAGATCTTCATATTTCTGCTGCCAGGTCTCGTTGTTGACCGTGAGTTCAGCACTTTTGACAGAAAGTTCTTTTGTGGTCTCGGTGAGCTTCAGAGATAAACCCTCGTTCTCCCTGATAGTCTCATCCAGAGCCTCTGTCTTGATCTTCAGCAGTTTGTGTTCTGCTTCCAACTGTTGGTTGTTGGCCTGCTGCTTGTGCAGCTTCTCTTGAAGAGAAATGTTGGTGGAGAGTAACCCTGTTACTTTAGACTCCAATGACTGTTGTTGGTCATCCAGTTTCTTGGTTGTCTTTTTCTCCAGATCTTCATATTTCTGCTGCCAGGTCTCGTTGTTGACCGTGAGTTCAGCACTTTTGACAGAAAGTTCTTTTGTGGTCTCGGTGAGCTTCAGAGATAAACCCTCGTTCTCCCTGATAGTCTCATCCAGAGCCTCTGTCTTGATCTTCAGCAGTTTGTGTTCTGCTTCCAACTGTTGGTTGTTGGCCTGCTGCTTGTGCAGCTTCTCTTGAAGAGACATGTTGGTGGAGAGTAACCCTGTTACTTTAGACTCCAATGACTGTTGTTGGTCATCCAGTTTCTTGGTTGTCTTTTTCTCCAGATCTTCATATTTCTGCTGCCAGGTCTCGTTGTTGACCGTGAGTTCAGCACTTTTGACAGAAAGTTCTTTTGTGGTCTCGGTGAGCTTCAGAGATAAACCCTCGTTCTCCCTGATAGTCTCATCCAGAGCCTCTGTCTTGATCTTCAGCAGTTTGTGTTCTGCTTCCAACTGTTGGTTGTTGGCCTGCTGCTTGTGCAGCTTCTCTTGAAGAGAAATGTTGGTGGAGAGTAACCCTGTTACTTTAGACTCCAATGACTGTTGTTGGTCATCCAGTTTCTTGGTTGTCTTTTTCTCCAGATCTTCATATTTCTGCTGCCAGGTCTCGTTGTTGACCGTGAGTTCAGCACTTTTGACAGAAAGTTCTTTTGTGGTCTCGGTGAGCTTCAGAGATAAACCCTCGTTCTCCCTGATAGTCTCATCCAGAGCCTCTGTCTTGATCTTCAGCAGTTTGTGTTCTGCTTCCAACTGTTGGTTGTTGGCCTGCTGCTTGTGCAGCTTCTCTTGAAGAGAGTTGTTGGTGGAGAGTAACCCTGTTACTTTGACCATGAGTTCAGCATTTTTGACAACGAGTTGTTCGGTCTCTCTGACCTTCAGAGATAAACCCTCGTTCTCCCTGATAAGGTCTGAAAACCTCTTTCGGTTCTTGTCAACCATCTGCTCATAGGCAAGATCTTTGCCTTTTAACATGTTGGTCAATTCGAACTTCACAGTTTCAGTGTGAGCGGTGAGTTCGCTCACTTGCCTTTTCAGGCAGTGCACTTCATTCTGTGCACGAGAAAGTGCAATGTTCACATTGTATCCGGTGGGAGGAGTCGGAAGAAGTGGAGCGCCAGCTCCAATTCTCTGGTTGTTTCTACGGTACATGTTAAATGACACTTGTGTAGTCTTGAAAAAGACTGTTGGTCAGCCCTGAAAAGGGGTGTAGTCTTGAAAAAGACTGTTTTATTTGTCGCTAAATGACTCGATGTAACCTCTGAAAGATGGTGATGAATCTTCCAAAAAACTACTTAAGTCTGTAAAGGACAAATATCGCAGATACTTTCAAAAGAAAATATCCAACTGCACTCTTCTGGAACCAGAAACGCAATGATCTAGTGTTCCGAGACACATCAAAGGATTTCTTGATGATGTCACAGTTCCGTTGTCAGGGAAACGCAGCCCGTGTCATAGAGTGGACTCCATAACAACGTAATGGAGTCCACTCTATGACACGGACTGCGTTTCCCTGACAACGCAGCCCGTGTCATAGAGTGGACTCCATAAAAACGGAATGGAGTCCACTCTATGACACGGACTGCGTTTCCCTGACAACGCAGCCCGTGTCATAGAGTGGACTCCATAAAAACGGAATGGAGTCCACTCTATGACACGGACTGCGTTTCCCTGACAACGGAATGCAAAATACAACAAAACTCACTTTGTGTGGTTTTTATATATACACAACTTGATGATGCCGATATATAAAGTGTCATTCACGTCTGTTTCTTCCTGCACCGTGATGCCCATTTCTGAACCACGTTTTGGATGAAGAAGCACTGATATTGAGTGATACAGATCAGACCAGCGTGAAGCACCTCACCATCCCTTACACATGCCCCGTATGGCGCGGCATGTCTTTATATGCCGAACCTGTAAATAAAGGCACTATTTGCCGTACTGTCAGAAGTGTGTGTTTGGCGCTGAAGTCCATCTTTATTACCTTCCCTGGCCCCAGAAGAATGTGTCACATCAAAGAAGATTTCCACAAGACGGTCCACATATTCTGTGTAAATGGGTGATTGTGTTTGATGTTGTGAGATGCATGTAATGGTAAAATATGTTAAAACATTGTCTTGTGCTAAACCCGGGTCTCAAGTGTCCGTATTTGACCCTGACGTGCAAAGAGCAGCATGATACAAAATGTTAGTTTGCAGCTGTGTCCTGCACAGCTGCACAAAACCAGCACAGTTAGCACATAAACACATATATAACACCAACACATTGAAAAATCATATTAAAAGCCAATTAAACAGTCTACAACTTTCCTAGCAAGTACATGTTTTTAAATCCTTTGGCATTCAGTCGGTCCACGATTGTTTGCCTGGCTTTTTCTCTTTGTTTAATTACAGCTGCAGCTCTTTATTTTCTTCCTTCTTGGCTTCAGGTGCAGTCAGGATGCGAAGCTCAACAAATCTTGTCAGAATTTGCTAGTTGCCACGTTCATTATGCAGCCTGCAGAAGAGTCAACGTCACGTACTGATGGCTATAAAACATCACTAAACATAGATCTGTAGGATATTAGAAACAAATAGACGATCCGGTTCATAAAGTTAATAAAAATGCATATAGTGTACACCAGAATACAAGAAGTCGGATTAAGGATTTGATTGGGGCCTGGACTTGGGGAAAACGGAGCACATGTTTTTGGAACATTACAAGATGGCGGGCGGAGATAAATAGAGAAAACAGTTAAAAGATGGCTGAGAAAGAAATTCTCCGATTAGTTTTTACACCAAAATTGGTGTAAAGGGATGGATTGTAGGATATTAGAAACAAATAGACGATCCGGTTCATAAAATTAATACAAATGCATATAGTGTACACCAGAATACAGCCATGATTCTGAAACTGTGTAATTCATAAAGTAATGACAATATTGTAAAACCAGTGTAATTCTGCACTGTAGTAGAATAATATCAATGCAGTTATGATTGTATTTGATGTAATGTAATCAACTGGAATGCATGCATGTAATACTTGCACAAGCACTGATATTGACTAAGGATCATTCGAAATCCGAGTTACATTGAACTCACCAGAAGACCACTCCCAGAGGTGTGGACACTAACTTTGACACCTTTAAGCATTGCTATAAATACCTGTAGGAACCATTGTTCTCGAGTTGGCTGGTGGAGGCGACAGACGGGCACTAGGGATGGTCAAAGGACTGACCTGGGGCCTGTTGGCTGCTGAGACCAGCGGCTCCTCAGCTGAGATGTTCTTTTTACCACAACGCCATCTCCTTTATTAAATACATTTGATTTTAACCTTTTGATCAGCGATGACCTCTGTCCGTCCGGCGTTTCTTCATTTTTGAACACAACAGATCCAACAATGCGGTGAGCATTACAAATCATAGTACTCTTTGCACTGCAGGCCTAAGATACTGAAATACTTTGACCGTGATCCAAATAATTGCCTATGAGAGCCACATGTAATCCAGCAATGAACACATAATCTCTTTAGTGAAACAGTGTACAACTAATCACACTTTTCAACAAAGCAATTGGTTAACCAGTATGTTCAGGCTTCATGAGCAAATACAGAATCCCTTTGTGTTCATTTCCAAAGCCGCATTAAGACACACATCACTTTATTTAACACGCTGCTTGCAAGTCGCTGTGTTGTGCCAGACTCTCAATAAAACATTTAGGACAAACCCACGGTCATGAAGAGACTTATCTAACGTTACCTGGACTCTGCGTGAGGAAGAGGAGGAGGAAGAGGAGGAGGCTCCGTGTCGCTAAATACTAACTTTCCACCGACCACTTTTCCCACCCGGCGTCGCTCCGATCTGCCGGCGCTCTATCATTTTGTGCTACTTGTCGAGAACTGCTTCTTTGTAGTATTGGGCATGCGCCGAGTCGATTTTCCAAGTTTCCTTGACACGCCCATAATATTTTGCAACCCTGTCGGTGAACGACGTGTTAACCGAGTAACATCCTCAAAATCCCGATTATTTCCTCTTTTGGCCAAGTTAAAAAGTACATTGAGCGTGTAGATTGTACAATGACCGTTCTCTTGAAATGAAATATTAAATAATTGCATGGACTGTGTATCCTCGCCTCCGTCTACTCTGTTGTATTATCCTGCAATGAGTAGTGGGAGCAATATTTGATAGGGTGTTATTGTGCTATCAAAATCTGCTACCCCTGAACTTTTTATAATAATCGAGTGTTTGGATGCTCAATGTTTATACTTCTCATCCAATCACATTCACTGTCCGCATAGCGCCGTTTATCTGGAGAAGCCTGAAGTAACGAGACTGTTTTTAAAATGTCAGGAGTAGAAGTAAAAAGTCGTCTGAAAAATAAACACTCCAGTAAAGTATCCACTTAAGTACAGTAACCAAGTACTTGTACAAGTAACCAAGTACTTGTACTTGGTTACTTACTTAGCTAGGTGGACCGGGACCAGCCGGACCTCACGACCAGCCAACGGACCGGTGTGAAAGGGAAGCCGAGGCTTCTGTAGAGACTTCTACGCCGGGAGGCTTAGCTAGCCAGTTAGCTACGTGCTAACGGCGCCGGTCCGCATGACGTCACCGTGCTAAAGTTAACATCACTGCCCAGCTGCGACGCACACCGGACCGCGGTGTGGACACACAACCAGGACGTGGATGAAAACAGGCACATTTTAACCAAAATAGTTCATTGTGTGAAGTTCTGTGTGGCTTTTGAGTTGGTCTCTCCTCAACACACTGATGTTTCCCCAACAAACTAGGTTCATAGGTGCATCTAAATATATACGTATATATACACATGTTCTATTTTACATGTTTATTTAACTGCACAGTAAGGATGTGTATTTGATACCCTTTGTTGCATTGAATCATACAGGGATGTTTACTGAAACTGATTGGCTGGCAAAAAGAAAACCCACCAGCCGCCACTGATACACATAAATATACGTAAGTATATGTATGAAGAAGGCCGTCGAGGCACCGGAGGGGGGGTGTGGTAACTGACGGCCGCTGGAGGGAGGCCTTGTTCTGGGTGCAAACTGGACAAGCGGCCACAAACCCCTCCGTGTCCCTCTCAAGTGATGGCCACCAGAAGCGCTGCCTGAAGAAGCAGACCATCCACCTGACCTCTGGCCGACATCTCATTTAAGGGGCATGTATCAAGGGCATCCTTTTTTACATTACATTACAGGTCATTTAGCAGACGCTTTTATCCAAAGCGACTTACATTTCACTTTAAACCCATGGCTTTTTCACATTCTTGCCCGGGGAGCAATTAGGGGTTAGGTGTCTTGCTCAGGGACACTTCGACATGGAACATGGGGCAGCCTGGACTCGAACCACCAACCTTGTGCTTCCCAGCACACCTTCTCTAACCCCTGCGCCACAACGACCCATTTTTAATTTGGTATAACCGATTTAATACAGAATAGTTGATAGCTTAAGTAATTAAGTAAAGTAAGTAAAGTCATTTAAGAACCTTTTAGGCTGTCTTGTGGCTGGTGTCTTTTTTTAACACTATATAGATATTAGGCTGTAAAGCCATTGTATTATTGTTTGATTAAACATTAGGGTTTTTGAATCGCTCTTAGTCTGGACTCTCCCCTGAGACCTGTTGTCCATCGCACAAGGTGCTTGTGCCACAGACAACACAGATAACAGGATCACTGAGCCACTCAAACTCCTCCACCACGTTAAGGTGGCGATTCGCGGAGGAGATTTTTTTTTTTTATGTGGGAAACCCATAGATGGAGGGAAAACCCACAGTTGAACCCCAAATGAAATATAACTTTTTAAAATAAAATAAAAATGAAATAAAATCTAACTTTTTTAAATGAAAAATAAAATATAACTTTTTAAAATAAAATCAAAGAATAACTTTTTAAAATAAAATAAAATAACTTTTTAAAATAAAATAAAAGAATAGCTTTTTAAAATAAAATAAAAATAAAATATAACTTTTTAAAAGAAAAAAAGAAAATATAACTTTTTTAAATGAAAAAGAAAATATAACTTTTTAAAATAAAATAAAAGAATAACTTTTTAAAATAAAATAAAAGAATAACTTTTTAAAATAAAATAAAAATAAAATATAACTTTAAAATAAAAAAATAAAATATAATTTTTTTAAATGAAAAAGAAAAAAAAAGAAAAAAAAACTTTTTAAAAGAAAAAAAGAAAATATAACTTTTTGGCATGTGAGGACCAAACTCCTCATTCAATCTGTAATCATGAAAATGGGTATATTTTATTCCCAGTGCTCCGTTAAGTGTTCTTTTCCCACTTCATTGACTGGAAAGTAGCGGAGCACAGCGCCTGAGGAATGAGGAATCTTTTTCATCTCATCCATTTCTTTCTTTGGCGAAATGCAAGGCCGCAAATGAAGATGAGCGGATTTCTGTATCTGCGCATATACCCTGAACCCGGTCATTTGGACGATGTTCGGATAACCTCACACAGCCGGTTTGACAAATCAATAGTAACAACTTGTGAAGGTAGGCCGATAGTTTCATTTGTCTGTCATTGGAAATTGTGATGTCGGTTTGATTTTTCAAGTTATGCATTAGGCAAGGTAGACATACATGTCCCCCTCTATACTTTGTATTAAAGGCATGGCTAGTGGTAAAAAATAGCATCTGTTAAATTATATTTATGATATTTTAATAAGATATTATGTTGTATATTAAACTATAATGCTATACTTATGATATTAGTTCTATGTTATGTTAAATGGTATTAGAAATATGGAATAGATGCTATTTGATTTTAGTTCTACGATATTAAGTTAAATTATATTAGAAATATGGAATACGATGCTATTTCATTTTAGTTCTACGGTATTAAGTTAAATTATATTAGAACTATAGAATACGATGCTATTTTATGATATTAGTTCTACGGTATTAAGTTAAATTATATTAGAACTATGGAATACGATGCTATTTTATGATATTAGTTCTACGATATTAAGTTAAATTATATTAGAACTATGGAATACGATGCTATTTTATGATATTAGTTCTACGGTATTAAGTTAAATTATATTAGAACTATGGAATACGATGCTATTTTATGATATTAGTTCTACGATATTAAGTTAAATTATATTAGAACTATGGAATACGATGCTATTTTATGATATTAGTTCTACGATATTAAGTTAAATTATATTAGAACTATGGAATACGATGCTATTTTATGATATTAGTTCTACGATATTATGTTAAATTATATTAGAACTATGGAATACGATGCTATTTGATGATATTAGTTCTACGATATTAAGTTAAATTATATTAGAACTATGGAATACGATGCTATTTGATGATATTAGTTCTACGATATTAAGTTAAATTATATTAGAACTATGGAATACGATGCTATTTTATTTTAGTTCTACGGAATTAAGTTAAATTATATTAGAACTATGGAATACGATGCTATTTTATGATATTAGTTCTACGATATTAAGTTAAATTATATTAGAACTATGGAATACGATGCTATTTTATTTTAGTTCTACGGAATTAAGTTAAATTATATTAGAACTATGGAATACGATGCTATTTTATGATATTAGTTCTACGATATTAAGTTAAATTATATTAGAACTATGGAATACGATGCTATTTTATTTTAGTTCTACGGTATTAAGTTAAATTATATTAGAACTATGGAATACGATGCTATTTTATTTTAGTTCTACGGTATTAAGTTAAATTATATTAGAACTATGGAATGCGATGCTATTTTATGATATTCGTTCTACGATATTATGTCCTATGATATTGGAAAGATAAAGTATAAAGCCATGTCTCCTATATTAGTTCTACTATATTATGTCATATCAGTGTTTCCCCTAGGTTTCCAACTTTGGGGGGGCGGACGTACCGGAGGGGGGCGTGGGTGTTGGGGCGCTATGGAAAACACTGTATATGATATTAAATTATATAATATTAGAAATACTAAGTATGATGCCATGTTTGTTATATTAGTCCTATATTATGTTATATGAGATTAGTCCTATATAATCTTCTATGATACTAGAAATATGAAGTATAATACTATGTTTTTTATATTAGTCCTACATAATGCTATATGATATTAGTCCTATATTATCTTGTTATTATCTATGATATTACAAATATGAAGTATGAAAATATGTTATATATATTGGCATGGCATCATTGAAACTATAGAGGGGGACATGTGTGTCAACCTTTCCTAATGCATAACTTGAAAAATCAAACCGAGATCCCAATTTCCAACGACGGACAAATGAAACTATCGGTCTACCTTCACAAGTTGTCACTGTTGATTCGTCAACCCAGCCGTGGTAGTTCATCCAAACACCGGCCAAATGGCCGGGTTCAGGGTATATGCGCAGATACAGAAATCCCCTCATCTTCATCTGCAGCCTTGCATTAACCAAAGAATGAAATGGATGAGATGAAAAAGATTCCTCATTCCTCAGAGGCCGTGCCGTGCAACTGTCCAGTCCATGAAGGTGGAAAAAAACACTTCCTGGAGCAAAGGGAATAAACTATACAATGGCAATGATATTTACCAATGAATGAGGAGGCGGTCCATGCCCGGGGTATTTAGCGCTGTGAAGCGCAGGTGGAAGGGGAGCGGGGGTAGATGGATGAGGTAGGATGGAGTGGGAGGTGAAGGAAGGTGTTCTTACAGGTCCTGAATGGTCTCCTTTTTCTTCTCTTCTCTCTCCTATTTCTTTGTCTCCTTGTCCTGCATCTTGCGCCTCATTTTGTCCATCTCCGTCTGCCGGTCTTGCATCCGTCTCCCAAAGATGCCTCTTTTTTTTTTTTTTAAGTCGAGGCAGATGTTTTCAAGGACTGTTTTGTCGTCCTCTAATTCTTGGATCCTGGTGATAAGGATCTGATGTTCTTTGGAGATGGTATCCTCCAGTTGTTGGATCCTAGAGGTCAGGCACAACTCAGTGAAATCACTGATTGTGACCATCTCGTGGCGGGTCTCCTCTTGGCTCTTTATTAAAGCAGCCAGAGAATCCCTCTGTGTCTTCAGCAGTTTGTGTTCTGCTTCCAACTGCTGCCAGGTCTCATTGTTGACCGTGAGTTCAGCACTTTTGACAGAAAGTTCTTTTGTGGTCTCGGTGAGCTTCAGAGATAAACCCTCGTTCTCCCTGATAGTCTCATCCAGAGCCTCTGTCTTGATCTTCAGCAGTTTGTGTTCTGCTTCCAACTGTTGGTTGTTGGCCTGCTGCTTGTGCAGCTTCTCTTGAAGAGAGTTGTTGGTGGAGAGTAACCCTGTTACTTTAGACTCCAATGACTGTTGTTGGTCATCCAGTTTCTTGGTTGTCTTTTTCTCCAGATCTTCATATTTCTGCTGCCAGGTCTCGTTGTTGACCGTGAGTTCAGCACTTTTGACAGAAAGTTCTTTTGTGGTCTCGGTGAGCTTCAGAGATAAACCCTCGTTCTCCCTGATAGTCTCATCCAGAGCCTCTGTCTTGATCTTCAGCAGTTTGTGTTCTGCTTCCAACTGTTGGTTGTTGGCCTGCTGCTTGTGCAGCTTCTCTTGAAGAGAAATGTTGGTGGAGAGTAACCCTGTTACTTTAGACTCCAATGACTGTTGTTGGTCATCCAGTTTCTTGGTTGTCTTTTTCTCCAGATCTTCATATTTCTGCTGCCAGGTCTCGTTGTTGACCGTGAGTTCAGCACTTTTGACAGAAAGTTCTTTTGTGGTCTCGGTGAGCTTCAGAGATAAACCCTCGTTCTCCCTGATAGTCTCATCCAGAGCCTCTGTCTTGATCTTCAGCAGTTTGTGTTCTGCTTCCAACTGTTGGTTGTTGGCCTGCTGCTTGTGCAGCTTCTCTTGAAGAGACATGTTGGTGGAGAGTAACCCTGTTACTTTAGACTCCAATGACTGTTGTTGGTCATCCAGTTTCTTGGTTGTCTTTTTCTCCAGATCTTCATATTTCTGCTGCCAGGTCTCGTTGTTGACCGTGAGTTCAGCACTTTTGACAGAAAGTTCTTTTGTGGTCTCGGTGAGCTTCAGAGATAAACCCTCGTTCTCCCTGATAGTCTCATCCAGAGCCTCTGTCTTGATCTTCAGCAGTTTGTGTTCTGCTTCCAACTGTTGGTTGTTGGCCTGCTGCTTGTGCAGCTTCTCTTGAAGAGAAATGTTGGTGGAGAGTAACCCTGTTACTTTAGACTCCAATGACTGTTGTTGGTCATCCAGTTTCTTGGTTGTCTTTTTCTCCAGATCTTCATATTTCTGCTGCCAGGTCTCGTTGTTGACCGTGAGTTCAGCACTTTTGACAGAAAGTTCTTTTGTGGTCTCGGTGAGCTTCAGAGATAAACCCTCGTTCTCCCTGATAGTCTCATCCAGAGCCTCTGTCTTGATCTTCAGCAGTTTGTGTTCTGCTTCCAACTGTTGGTTGTTGGCCTGCTGCTTGTGCAGCTTCTCTTGAAGAGAGTTGTTGGTGGAGAGTAACCCTGTTACTTTGACCATGAGTTCAGCATTTTTGACAACGAGTTGTTCGGTCTCTCTGACCTTCAGAGATAAACCCTCGTTCTCCCTGATAAGGTCTGAAAACCTCTTTCGGTTCTTGTCAACCATCTGCTCATAGGCAAGATCTTTGCCTTTTAACATGTTGGTCAATTCGAACTTCACAGTTTCAGTGTGAGCGGTGAGTTCGCTCACTTGCCTTTTCAGGCAGTGCACTTCATTCTGTGCACGAGAAAGTGCAATGTTCACATTGTATCCGGTGGGAGGAGTCGGAAGAAGTGGAGCGCCAGCTCCAATTCTCTGGTTGTTTCTACGGTACATGTTAAATGACACTTGTGTAGTCTTGAAAAAGACTGTTGGTCAGCCCTGAAAAGGGGTGTAGTCTTGAAAAAGACTGTTTTATTTGTCGCTAAATGACTCGATGTAACCTCTGAAAGATGGTGATGAATCTTCCAAAAAACTACTTAAGTCTGTAAAGGACAAATATCGCAGATACTTTCAAAAGAAAATATCCAACTGCACTCTTCTGGAACCAGAAACGCAATGATCTAGTGTTCCGAGACACATCAAAGGATTTCTTGATGATGTCACAGTTCCGTTGTCAGGGAAACGCAGCCCGTGTCATAGAGTGGACTCCATAACAACGTAATGGAGTCCACTCTATGACACGGACTGCGTTTCCCTGACAACGCAGCCCGTGTCATAGAGTGGACTCCATAAAAACGGAATGGAGTCCACTCTATGACACGGACTGCGTTTCCCTGACAACGGAATGCAAAATACAACAAAACTCACTTTGTGTGGTTTTTATATATACACAACTTGATGATGCCGATATATAAAGTGTCATTCACGTCTGTTTCTTCCTGCACCGTGATGCCCATTTCTGAACCACGTTTTGGATGAAGAAGCACTGATATTGAGTGATACAGATCAGACCAGCGTGAAGCACCTCACCATCCCTTACACATGCCCCGTATGGCGCGGCATGTCTTTATATGCCGAACCTGTAAATAAAGGCACTATTTGCCGTACTGTCAGAAGTGTGTGTTTGGCGCTGAAGTCCATCTTTATTACCTTCCCTGGCCCCAGAAGAATGTGTCACATCAAAGAAGATTTCCACAAGACGGTCCACATATTCTGTGTAAATGGGTGATTGTGTTTGATGTTGTGAGATGCATGTAATGGTAAAATATGTTAAAACATTGTCTTGTGCTAAACCCGGGTCTCAAGTGTCCGTATTTGACCCTGACGTGCAAAGAGCAGCATGATACAAAATGTTAGTTTGCAGCTGTGTCCTGCACAGCTGCACAAAACCAGCACAGTTAGCACATAAACACATATATAACACCAACACATTGAAAAATCATATTAAAAGCCAATTAAACAGTCTACAACTTTCCTAGCAAGTACATGTTTTTAAATCCTTTGGCATTCAGTCGGTCCACGATTGTTTGCCTGGCTTTTTCTCTTTGTTTAATTACAGCTGCAGCTCTTTATTTTCTTCCTTCTTGGCTTCAGGTGCAGTCAGGATGCGAAGCTCAACAAATCTTGTCAGAATTTGCTAGTTGCCACGTTCATTATGCAGCCTGCAGAAGAGTCAACGTCACGTACTGATGGCTATAAAACATCACTAAACATAGATCTGTAGGATATTAGAAACAAATAGACGATCCGGTTCATAAAGTTAATAAAAATGCATATAGTGTACACCAGAATACAAGAAGTCGGATTAAGGATTTGATTGGGGCCTGGACTTGGGGAAAACGGAGCACATGTTTTTGGAACATTACAAGATGGCGGGCGGAGATAAATAGAGAAAACAGTTAAAAGATGGCTGAGAAAGAAATTCTCCGATTAGTTTTTACACCAAAATTGGTGTAAAGGGATGGATTGTAGGATATTAGAAACAAATAGACGATCCGGTTCATAAAATTAATACAAATGCATATAGTGTACACCAGAATACAGCCATGATTCTGAAACTGTGTAATTCATAAAGTAATGACAATATTGTAAAACCAGTGTAATTCTGCACTGTAGTAGAATAATATCAATGCAGTTATGATTGTATTTGATGTAATGTAATCAACTGGAATGCATGCATGTAATACTTGCACAAGCACTGATATTGACTAAGGATCATTCGAAATCCGAGTTACATTGAACTCACCAGAAGACCACTCCCAGAGGTGTGGACACTAACGTTGACACCTTTAAGCATTGCTATAAATACCTGTAGGAACCATTGTTCTCGAGTTGGCTGGTGGAGGCGACAGACGGGCACTAGGGATGGTCAAAGGACTGACCTGGGGCCTGTTGGCTGCTGAGACCAGCGGCTCCTCAGCTGAGATGTTCTTTTTACCACAACGCCATCTCCTTTATTAAATACATTTGATTTTAACCTTTTGATCAGCGATGACCTCTGTCCGTCCGGCGTTTCTTCATTTTTGAACACAACAGATCCAACAATGCGGTGAGCATTACAAATCATAGTACTCTTTGCACTGCAGGCCTAAGATACTGAAATACTTTGACCGTGATCCAAATAATTGCCTATGAGAGCCACATGTAATCCAGCAATGAACACATAATCTCTTTAGTGAAACAGTGTACAACTAATCACACTTTTCAACAAAGCAATTGGTTAACCAGTATGTTCAGGCTTCATGAGCAAATACAGAATCCCTTTGTGTTCATTTCCAAAGCCGCATTAAGACACACATCACTTTATTTAACACGCTGCTTGCAAGTCGCTGTGTTGTGCCAGACTCTCAATAAAACATTTAGGACAAACCCACGGTCATGAAGAGACTCATCTAACGTTACCTGGACTCTGCGTGAGGAAGAGGAGGAGGAAGAGGAGGAGGCTCCGTGTCGCTAAATACTAACTTTCCACCGACCACTTTTCCCACCCGGCGTCGCTCCGATCTGCCGGCGCTCTATCATTTTGTGCTACTTGTCGAGAACTGCTTCTTTGTAGTATTGGGCATGCGCCGAGTCGATTTTCCAAGTTTCCTTGACACGCCCATAATATTTTGCAACCCTGTCGGTGAACGACGTGTTAACCGAGTAACATCCTCAAAATCCCGATTATTTCCTCTTTTGGCCAAGTTAAAAAGTACATTGAGCGTGTAGATTGTACAATGACCGTTCTCTTGAAATGAAATATTAAATAATTGCATGGACTGTGTATCCTCGCCTCCGTCTACTCTGTTGTATTATCCTGCAATGAGTAGTGGGAGCAATATTTGATAGGGTGTTATTGTGCTATCAAAATCTGCTACCCCTGAACTTTTTATAATAATCGAGTGTTTGGATGCTCAATGTTTATACTTCTCATCCAATCACATTCACTGTCCGCATAGCGCCGTTTATCTGGAGAAGCCTGAAGTAACGAGACTGTTTTTAAAATGTCAGGAGTAGAAGTAAAAAGTCGTCTGAAAAATAAACACTCCAGTAAAGTATCCACTTAAGTACAGTAACCAAGTACTTGTACAAGTAACCAAGTACTTGTACTTGGTTACTTACTTAGCTAGGTGGACCGGGACCAGCCGGACCTCACGACCAGCCAACGGACCGGTGTGAAAGGGAAGCCGAGGCTTCTGTAGAGACTTCTACGCCGGGAGGCTTAGCTAGCCAGTTAGCTACGTGCTAACGGCGCCGGTCCGCATGACGTCACCGTGCTAAAGTTAACATCACTGCCCAGCTGCGACGCACACCGGACCGCGGTGTGGACACACAACCAGGACGTGGATGAAAACAGGCACATTTTAACCAAAATAGTTCATTGTGTGAAGTTCTGTGTGGCTTTTGAGTTGGTCTCTCCTCAACACACTGATGTTTCCCCAACAAACTAGGTTCATAGGTGCATCTAAATATATACGTATATATACACATGTTCTATTTTACATGTTTATTTAACTGCACAGTAAGGATGTGTATTTGATACCCTTTGTTGCATTGAATCATACAGGGATGTTTACTGAAACTGATTGGCTGGCAAAAAGAAAACCCACCAGCCGCCACTGATACACATAAATATACGTAAGTATATGTATGAAGAAGGCCGTCGAGGCACCGGAGGGGGGGTGTGGTAACTGACGGCCGCTGGAGGGAGGCCTTGTTCTGGGTGCAAACTGGACAAGCGGCCACAAACCCCTCCGTGTCCCTCTCAAGTGATGGCCACCAGAAGCGCTGCCTGAAGAAGCAGACCATCCGCCTGACCTCTGGCCGACATCTCATTTAAGGGGCATGTATCAAGGGCATCCTTTTTTACATTACAGGTCATTTAGCAGACGCTTTTATCCAAAGCGACTTACATTTCACTTTAAACCCATGGCTTTTTCACATTTTTGCCCGGGGAGCAATTAGGGGTTAGGTATCTTGCTCAGGGACACTTCGACATGGAACATGGGGCAGCCTGGACTCGAACCACCAACCTTGTGCTTCCCAGCACACCTTCTCTAACCCCTGCGCCACAACGACCCATTTTTAATTTGGTATAACCGATTTAATACAGAATAGTTGATAGCTTAAGTAATTAAGTAAAGTAAGTAAAGTCATTTAAGAACCTTTTAGGCTGTCTTGTGGCTGGTGTCTTTTTTTAACACTATATAGATATTAGGCTGTAAAGCCATTGTATTATTGTTTGATTAAACATTAGGGTTTTTGAATCGCTCTTAGTCTGGACTCTCCCCTGAGACCTGTTGTCCATCGCACAAGGTGCTTGTGCCACAGACAACACAGATAACAGGATCACTGAGCCACTCAAACTCCTCCACCACGTTAAGGTGGCGATTCGCGGAGGAGATTTTTTTTTTTTATGTGGGAAACCCATAGATGGAGGGAAAACCCACAGTTGAACCCCAAATGAAATATAACTTTTTAAAATAAAATAAAAATGAAATAAAATCTAACTTTTTTAAATGAAAAATAAAATATAACTTTTTAAAATAAAATCAAAGAATAACTTTTTAAAATAAAATCAAAGAATAACTTTTTAAAATAAAATAAAAGAATAGCTTTTTAAAATAAAATAAAAATAAAATATAACTTTTTAAAAGAAAAAAAGAAAATATAACTTTTTTAAATGAAAAAGAAAATATAACTTTTTAAAATAAAATAAAAGAATAACTTTTTAAAATAAAATAAAAGAATAACTTTTTAAAATAAAATAAAAATAAAATATAACTTTAAAATAAAAAAATAAAATATAATTTTTTTAAATGAAAAAGAAAAAAAAAGAAAAAAAAACTTTTTAAAAGAAAAAAAGAAAATATAACTTTTTGGCATGTGAGGACCAAACTCCTCATTCAATCTGTAATCATGAAAATGGGTATATTTTATTCCCAGTGCTCCGTTAAGTGTTCTTTTCCCACTTCATTGACTGGAAAGTAGCGGAGCACAGCGCCTGAGGAATGAGGAATCTTTTTCATCTCATCCATTTCTTTCTTTGGCGAAATGCAAGGCCGCAAATGAAGATGAGCGGATTTCTGTATCTGCGCATATACCCTGAACCCGGTCATTTGGACGATGTTCGGATAACCTCACACAGCCGGTTTGACAAATCAATAGTAACAACTTGTGAAGGTAGGCCGATAGTTTCATTTGTCTGTCATTGGAAATTGGGATGTCGGTTTGATTTTTCAAGTTATGCATTAGGCAAGGTAGACATACATGTCCCCCTCTATACTTTGTATTAAAGGCATGGCTAGTGGTAAAAAATAGCATCTGTTAAATTATATTTATGATATTTTAATAAGATATTATGTTGTATATTAAACTATAATGCTATACTTATGATATTAGTTCTATGGTATTAGAAATATGGAATAGATGCTATTTGATTTTAGTTCTACGATATTAAGTTAAATTATATTAGAAATATGGAATACGATGCTATTTCATTTTAGTTCTACGGTATTAAGTTAAATTATATTAGAACTATAGAATACGATGCTATTTTATGATATTAGTTCTACGGTATTAAGTTAAATTATATTAGAACTATGGAATACGATGCTATTTTATGATATTAGTTCTACGATATTAAGTTAAATTATATTAGAACTATGGAATACGATGCTATTTTATGATATTAGTTCTACGGTATTAAGTTAAATTATATTAGAACTATGGAATACGATGCTATTTTATGATATTAGTTCTACGATATTAAGTTAAATTATATTAGAACTATGGAATACGATGCTATTTTATGATATTAGTTCTACGATATTAAGTTAAATTATATTAGAACTATGGAATACGATGCTATTTTATGATATTAGTTCTACGATATTATGTTAAATTATATTAGAACTATGGAATACGATGCTATTTGATGATATTAGTTCTACGATATTAAGTTAAATTATATTAGAACTATGGAATACGATGCTATTTGATGATATTAGTTCTACGATATTAAGTTAAATTATATTAGAACTATGGAATACGATGCTATTTTATTTTAGTTCTACGGAATTAAGTTAAATTATATTAGAACTATGGAATACGATGCTATTTTATGATATTAGTTCTACGATATTAAGTTAAATTATATTAGAACTATGGAATACGATGCTATTTTATTTTAGTTCTACGGAATTAAGTTAAATTATATTAGAACTATGGAATACGATGCTATTTTATGATATTAGTTCTACGATATTAAGTTAAATTATATTAGAACTATGGAATACGATGCTATTTTATTTTAGTTCTACGGTATTAAGTTAAATTATATTAGAACTATGGAATACGATGCTATTTTATTTTAGTTCTACGGTATTAAGTTAAATTATATTAGAACTATGGAATGCGATGCTATTTTATGATATTCGTTCTACGATATTATGTCCTATGATATTGGAAAGATAAAGTATAAAGCCATGTCTCCTATATTAGTTCTACTATATTATGTCATATCAGTGTTTCCCCTAGGTTTCCAACTTTGGGGGGGCGGACGTACCGGAGGGGGGCGTGGGTGTTGGGGCGCTATGGAAAACACTGTATATGATATTAAATTATATAATATTAGAAATACTAAGTATGATGCCATGTTTGTTATATTAGTCCTATATTATGTTATATGAGATTAGTCCTATATAATCTTCTATGATACTAGAAATATGAAGTATAATACTATGTTTTTTATATTAGTCCTACATAATGCTATATGATATTAGTCCTATATTATCTTGTTATTATCTATGATATTACAAATATGAAGTATGAAAATATGTTATATATATTGGCATGGCATCATTGAAACTATAGAGGGGGACATGTGTGTCAACCTTTCCTAATGCATAACTTGAAAAATCAAACCGAGATCCCAATTTCCAACGACGGACAAATGAAACTATCGGTCTACCTTCACAAGTTGTCACTGTTGATTCGTCAACCCAGCCGTGGTAGTTCATCCAAACACCGGCCAAATGGCTGGGTTCAGGGTATATGCGCAGATACAGAAATCCCCTCATCTTCATCTGCAGCCTTGCATTAACCAAAGAATGAAATGGATGAGATGAAAAAGATTCCTCATTCCTCAGAGGCCGTGCCGTGCAACTGTCCAGTCCATGAAGGTGGAAAAAAACACTTCCTGGAGCAAAGGGAATAAACTATACAATGGCAATGATATTTACCAATGAATGAGGAGGCGGTCCATGCCCGGGGTATTTAGCGCTGTGAAGCGCAGGTGGAAGGGGAGCGGGGGTAGATGGATGAGGTAGGATGGAGTGGGAGGTGAAGGAAGGTGTTCTTACAGGTCCTGAATGGTCTCCTTTTTCTTCTCTTCTCTCTCCTATTTCTTTGTCTCCTTGTCCTGCATCTTGCGCCTCATTTTGTCCATCTCCGTCTGCCGGTCTTGCATCCGTCTCCCAAAGATGCCTCTTTTTTTTTTTTTTAAGTCGAGGCAGATGTTTTCAAGGACTGTTTTGTCGTCCTCTAATTCTTGGATCCTGGTGATAAGGATCTGATGTTCTTTGGAGATGGTATCCTCCAGTTGTTGGATCCTAGAGGTCAGGCACAACTCAGTGAAATCACTGATTGTGACCATCTCGTGGCGGGTCTCCTCTTGGCTCTTTATTAAAGCAGCCAGAGAATCCCTCTGTGTCTTCAGCAGTTTGTGTTCTGCTTCCAACTGCTGCCAGGTCTCATTGTTGCCCGTGAGTTCAGCACTTTTGACAGAAAGTTCTTTTGTGGTCTCGGTGAGCTTCAGAGATAAACCCTCGTTCTCCCTGATAGTCTCATCCAGAGCCTCTGTCTTGATCTTCAGCAGTTTGTGTTCTGCTTCCAACTGTTGGTTGTTGGCCTGCTGCTTGTGCAGCTTCTCTTGAAGAGAGTTGTTGGTGGAGAGTAACCCTGTTACTTTAGACTCCAATGACTGTTGTTGGTCATCCAGTTTCTTGGTTGTCTTTTTCTCCAGATCTTCATATTTCTGCTGCCAGGTCTCGTTGTTGACCGTGAGTTCAGCACTTTTGACAGAAAGTTCTTTTGTGGTCTCGGTGAGCTTCAGAGATAAACCCTCGTTCTCCCTGATAGTCTCATCCAGAGCCTCTGTCTTGATCTTCAGCAGTTTGTGTTCTGCTTCCAACTGTTGGTTGTTGGCCTGCTGCTTGTGCAGCTTCTCTTGAAGAGAAATGTTGGTGGAGAGTAACCCTGTTACTTTAGACTCCAATGACTGTTGTTGGTCATCCAGTTTCTTGGTTGTCTTTTTCTCCAGATCTTCATATTTCTGCTGCCAGGTCTCGTTGTTGACCGTGAGTTCAGCACTTTTGACAGAAAGTTCTTTTGTGGTCTCGGTGAGCTTCAGAGATAAACCCTCGTTCTCCCTGATAGTCTCATCCAGAGCCTCTGTCTTGATCTTCAGCAGTTTGTGTTCTGCTTCCAACTGTTGGTTGTTGGCCTGCTGCTTGTGCAGCTTCTCTTGAAGAGACATGTTGGTGGAGAGTAACCCTGTTACTTTAGACTCCAATGACTGTTGTTGGTCATCCAGTTTCTTGGTTGTCTTTTTCTCCAGATCTTCATATTTCTGCTGCCAGGTCTCGTTGTTGACCGTGAGTTCAGCACTTTTGACAGAAAGTTCTTTTGTGGTCTCGGTGAGCTTCAGAGATAAACCCTCGTTCTCCCTGATAGTCTCATCCAGAGCCTCTGTCTTGATCTTCAGCAGTTTGTGTTCTGCTTCCAACTGTTGGTTGTTGGCCTGCTGCTTGTGCAGCTTCTCTTGAAGAGAAATGTTGGTGGAGAGTAACCCTGTTACTTTAGACTCCAATGACTGTTGTTGGTCATCCAGTTTCTTGGTTGTCTTTTTCTCCAGATCTTCATATTTCTGCTGCCAGGTCTCGTTGTTGACCGTGAGTTCAGCACTTTTGACAGAAAGTTCTTTTGTGGTCTCGGTGAGCTTCAGAGATAAACCCTCGTTCTCCCTGATAGTCTCATCCAGAGCCTCTGTCTTGATCTTCAGCAGTTTGTGTTCTGCTTCCAACTGTTGGTTGTTGGCCTGCTGCTTGTGCAGCTTCTCTTGAAGAGAGTTGTTGGTGGAGAGTAACCCTGTTACTTTGACCATGAGTTCAGCATTTTTGACAACGAGTTGTTCGGTCTCTCTGACCTTCAGAGATAAACCCTCGTTCTCCCTGATAAGGTCTGAAAACCTCTTTCGGTTCTTGTCAACCATCTGCTCATAGGCAAGATCTTTGCCTTTTAACATGTTGGTCAATTCGAACTTCACAGTTTCAGTGTGAGCGGTGAGTTCGCTCACTTGCCTTTTCAGGCAGTGCACTTCATTCTGTGCACGAGAAAGTGCAATGTTCACATTGTATCCGGTGGGAGGAGTCGGAAGAAGTGGAGCGCCAGCTCCAATTCTCTGGTTGTTTCTACGGTACATGTTAAATGACACTTGTGTAGTCTTGAAAAAGACTGTTGGTCAGCCCTGAAAAGGGGTGTAGTCTTGAAAAAGACTGTTTTATTTGTCGCTAAATGACTCGATGTAACCTCTGAAAGATGGTGATGAATCTTCCAAAAAACTACTTAAGTCTGTAAAGGACAAATATCGCAGATACTTTCAAAAGAAAATATCCAACTGCACTCTTCTGGAACCAGAAACGCAATGATCTAGTGTTCCGAGACACATCAAAGGATTTCTTGATGATGTCACAGTTCCGTTGTCAGGGAAACGCAGCCCGTGTCATAGAGTGGACTCCATAACAACGTAATGGAGTCCACTCTATGACACGGACTGCGTTTCCCTGACAACGCAGCCCGTGTCATAGAGTGGACTCCATAAAAACGGAATGGAGTCCACTCTATGACACGGACTGCGTTTCCCTGACAACGGAATGCAAAATACAACAAAACTCACTTTGTGTGGTTTTTATATATACACAACTTGATGATGCCGATATATAAAGTGTCATTCACGTCTGTTTCTTCCTGCACCGTGATGCCCATTTCTGAACCACGTTTTGGATGAAGAAGCACTGATATTGAGTGATACAGATCAGACCAGCGTGAAGCACCTCACCATCCCTTACACATGCCCCGTATGGCGCGGCATGTCTTTATATGCCGAACCTGTAAATAAAGGCACTATTTGCCGTACTGTCAGAAGTGTGTGTTTGGCGCTGAAGTCCATCTTTATTACCTTCCCTGGCCCCAGAAGAATGTGTCACATCAAAGAAGATTTCCACAAGACGGTCCACATATTCTGTGTAAATGGGTGATTGTGTTTGATGTTGTGAGATGCATGTAATGGTAAAATATGTTAAAACATTGTCTTGTGCTAAACCCGGGTCTCAAGTGTCCGTATTTGACCCTGACGTGCAAAGAGCAGCATGATACAAAATGTTAGTTTGCAGCTGTGTCCTGCACAGCTGCACAAAACCAGCACAGTTAGCACATAAACACATATATAACACCAACACATTGAAAAATCATATTAAAAGCCAATTAAACAGTCTACAACTTTCCTAGCAAGTACATGTTTTTAAATCCTTTGGCATTCAGTCGGTCCACGATTGTTTGCCTGGCTTTTTCTCTTTGTTTAATTACAGCTGCAGCTCTTTATTTTCTTCCTTCTTGGCTTCAGGTGCAGTCAGGATGCGAAGCTCAACAAATCTTGTCAGAATTTGCTAGTTGCCACGTTCATTATGCAGCCTGCAGAAGAGTCAACGTCACGTACTGATGGCTATAAAACATCACTAAACATAGATCTGTAGGATATTAGAAACAAATAGACGATCCGGTTCATAAAGTTAATAAAAATGCATATAGTGTACACCAGAATACAAGAAGTCGGATTAAGGATTTGATTGGGGCCTGGACTTGGGGAAAACGGAGCACATGTTTTTGGAACATTACAAGATGGCGGGCGGAGATAAATAGAGAAAACAGTTAAAAGATGGCTGAGAAAGAAATTCTCCGATTAGTTTTTACACCAAAATTGGTGTAAAGGGATGGATTGTAGGATATTAGAAACAAATAGACGATCCGGTTCATAAAATTAATACAAATGCATATAGTGTACACCAGAATACAGCCATGATTCTGAAACTGTGTAATTCATAAAGTAATGACAATATTGTAAAACCAGTGTAATTCTGCACTGTAGTAGAATAATATCAATGCAGTTATGATTGTATTTGATGTAATGTAATCAACTGGAATGCATGCATGTAATACTTGCACAAGCACTGATATTGACTAAGGATCATTCGAAATCCGAGTTACATTGAACTCACCAGAAGACCACTCCCAGAGGTGTGGACACTAACGTTGACACCTTTAAGCATTGCTATAAATACCTGTAGGAACCATTGTTCTCGAGTTGGCTGGTGGAGGCGACAGACGGGCACTAGGGATGGTCAAAGGACTGACCTGGGGCCTGTTGGCTGCTGAGACCAGCGGCTCCTCAGCTGAGATGTTCTTTTTACCACAACGCCATCTCCTTTATTAAATACATTTGATTTTAACCTTTTGATCAGCGATGACCTCTGTCCGTCCGGCGTTTCTTCATTTTTGAACACAACAGATCCAACAATGCGGTGAGCATTACAAATCATAGTACTCTTTGCACTGCAGGCCTAAGATACTGAAATACTTTGACCGTGATCCAAATAATTGCCTATGAGAGCCACATGTAATCCAGCAATGAACACATAATCTCTTTAGTGAAACAGTGTACAACTAATCACACTTTTCAACAAAGCAATTGGTTAACCAGTATGTTCAGGCTTCATGAGCAAATACAGAATCCCTTTGTGTTCATTTCCAAAGCCGCATTAAGACACACATCACTTTATTTAACACGCTGCTTGCAAGTCGCTGTGTTGTGCCAGACTCTCAATAAAACATTTAGGACAAACCCACGGTCATGAAGAGACTCATCTAACGTTACCTGGACTCTGCGTGAGGAAGAGGAGGAGGAAGAGGAGGAGGCTCCGTGTCGCTAAATACTAACTTTCCACCGACCACTTTTCCCACCCGGCGTCGCTCCGATCTGCCGGCGCTCTATCATTTTGTGCTACTTGTCGAGAACTGCTTCTTTGTAGTATTGGGCATGCGCCGAGTCGATTTTCCAAGTTTCCTTGACACGCCCATAATATTTTGCAACCCTGTCGGTGAACGACGTGTTAACCGAGTAACATCCTCAAAATCCCGATTATTTCCTCTTTTGGCCAAGTTAAAAAGTACATTGAGCGTGTAGATTGTACAATGACCGTTCTCTTGAAATGAAATATTAAATAATTGCATGGACTGTGTATCCTCGCCTCCGTCTACTCTGTTGTATTATCCTGCAATGAGTAGTGGGAGCAATATTTGATAGGGTGTTATTGTGCTATCAAAATCTGCTACCCCTGAACTTTTTATAATAATCGAGTGTTTGGATGCTCAATGTTTATACTTCTCATCCAATCACATTCACTGTCCGCATAGCGCCGTTTATCTGGAGAAGCCTGAAGTAACGAGACTGTTTTTAAAATGTCAGGAGTAGAAGTAAAAAGTCGTCTGAAAAATAAACACTCCAGTAAAGTATCCACTTAAGTACAGTAACCAAGTACTTGTACAAGTAACCAAGTACTTGTACTTGGTTACTTACTTAGCTAGGTGGACCGGGACCAGCCGGACCTCACGACCAGCCAACGGACCGGTGTGAAAGGGAAGCCGAGGCTTCTGTAGAGACTTCTACGCCGGGAGGCTTAGCTAGCCAGTTAGCTACGTGCTAACGGCGCCGGTCCGCATGACGTCACCGTGCTAAAGTTAACATCACTGCCCAGCTGCGACGCACACCGGACCGCGGTGTGGACACACAACCAGGACGTGGATGAAAACAGGCACATTTTAACCAAAATAGTTCATTGTGTGAAGTTCTGTGTGGCTTTTGAGTTGGTCTCTCCTCAACACACTGATGTTTCCCCAACAAACTAGGTTCATAGGTGCATCTAAATATATACGTATATATACACATGTTCTATTTTACATGTTTATTTAACTGCACAGTAAGGATGTGTATTTGATACCCTTTGTTGCATTGAATCATACAGGGATGTTTACTGAAACTGATTGGCTGGCAAAAAGAAAACCCACCAGCCGCCACTGATACACATAAATATACGTAAGTATATGTATGAAGAAGGCCGTCGAGGCACCGGAGGGGGGGTGTGGTAACTGACGGCCGCTGGAGGGAGGCCTTGTTCTGGGTGCAAACTGGACAAGCGGCCACAAACCCCTCCGTGTCCCTCTCAAGTGATGGCCACCAGAAGCGCTGCCTGAAGAAGCAGACCATCCGCCTGACCTCTGGCCGACATCTCATTTAAGGGGCATGTATCAAGGGCATCCTTTTTTACATTACAGGTCATTTAGCAGACGCTTTTATCCAAAGCGACTTACATTTCACTTTAAACCCATGGCTTTTTCACATTTTTGCCCGGGGAGCAATTAGGGGTTAGGTATCTTGCTCAGGGACACTTCGACATGGAACATGGGGCAGCCTGGACTCGAACCACCAACCTTGTGCTTCCCAGCACACCTTCTCTAACCCCTGCGCCACAACGACCCATTTTTAATTTGGTATAACCGATTTAATACAGAATAGTTGATAGCTTAAGTAATTAAGTAAAGTAAGTAAAGTCATTTAAGAACCTTTTAGGCTGTCTTGTGGCTGGTGTCTTTTTTTAACACTATATAGATATTAGGCTGTAAAGCCATTGTATTATTGTTTGATTAAACATTAGGGTTTTTGAATCGCTCTTAGTCTGGACTCTCCCCTGAGACCTGTTGTCCATCGCACAAGGTGCTTGTGCCACAGACAACACAGATAACAGGATCACTGAGCCACTCAAACTCCTCCACCACGTTAAGGTGGCGATTCGCGGAGGAGATTTTTTTTTTTTATGTGGGAAACCCATAGATGGAGGGAAAACCCACAGTTGAACCCCAAATGAAATATAACTTTTTAAAATAAAATAAAAATGAAATAAAATCTAACTTTTTTAAATGAAAAATAAAATATAACTTTTTAAAATAAAATCAAAGAATAACTTTTTAAAATAAAATCAAAGAATAACTTTTTAAAATAAAATAAAAGAATAGCTTTTTAAAATAAAATAAAAATAAAATATAACTTTTTAAAAGAAAAAAAGAAAATATAACTTTTTTAAATGAAAAAGAAAATATAACTTTTTAAAATAAAATAAAAGAATAACTTTTTAAAATAAAATAAAAGAATAACTTTTTAAAATAAAATAAAAATAAAATATAACTTTAAAATAAAAAAATAAAATATAATTTTTTTAAATGAAAAAGAAAAAAAAAGAAAAAAAAACTTTTTAAAAGAAAAAAAGAAAATATAACTTTTTGGCATGTGAGGACCAAACTCCTCATTCAATCTGTAATCATGAAAATGGGTATATTTTATTCCCAGTGCTCCGTTAAGTGTTCTTTTCCCACTTCATTGACTGGAAAGTAGCGGAGCACAGCGCCTGAGGAATGAGGAATCTTTTTCATCTCATCCATTTCTTTCTTTGGCGAAATGCAAGGCCGCAAATGAAGATGAGCGGATTTCTGTATCTGCGCATATACCCTGAACCCGGTCATTTGGACGATGTTCGGATAACCTCACACAGCCGGTTTGACAAATCAATAGTAACAACTTGTGAAGGTAGGCCGATAGTTTCATTTGTCTGTCATTGGAAATTGGGATGTCGGTTTGATTTTTCAAGTTATGCATTAGGCAAGGTAGACATACATGTCCCCCTCTATACTTTGTATTAAAGGCATGGCTAGTGGTAAAAAATAGCATCTGTTAAATTATATTTATGATATTTTAATAAGATATTATGTTGTATATTAAACTATAATGCTATACTTATGATATTAGTTCTATGGTATTAGAAATATGGAATAGATGCTATTTGATTTTAGTTCTACGATATTAAGTTAAATTATATTAGAAATATGGAATACGATGCTATTTCATTTTAGTTCTACGGTATTAAGTTAAATTATATTAGAACTATAGAATACGATGCTATTTTATGATATTAGTTCTACGGTATTAAGTTAAATTATATTAGAACTATGGAATACGATGCTATTTTATGATATTAGTTCTACGATATTAAGTTAAATTATATTAGAACTATGGAATACGATGCTATTTTATGATATTAGTTCTACGGTATTAAGTTAAATTATATTAGAACTATGGAATACGATGCTATTTTATGATATTAGTTCTACGATATTAAGTTAAATTATATTAGAACTATGGAATACGATGCTATTTTATGATATTAGTTCTACGATATTAAGTTAAATTATATTAGAACTATGGAATACGATGCTATTTTATGATATTAGTTCTACGATATTATGTTAAATTATATTAGAACTATGGAATACGATGCTATTTGATGATATTAGTTCTACGATATTAAGTTAAATTATATTAGAACTATGGAATACGATGCTATTTGATGATATTAGTTCTACGATATTAAGTTAAATTATATTAGAACTATGGAATACGATGCTATTTTATTTTAGTTCTACGGAATTAAGTTAAATTATATTAGAACTATGGAATACGATGCTATTTTATGATATTAGTTCTACGATATTAAGTTAAATTATATTAGAACTATGGAATACGATGCTATTTTATTTTAGTTCTACGGAATTAAGTTAAATTATATTAGAACTATGGAATACGATGCTATTTTATGATATTAGTTCTACGATATTAAGTTAAATTATATTAGAACTATGGAATACGATGCTATTTTATTTTAGTTCTACGGTATTAAGTTAAATTATATTAGAACTATGGAATACGATGCTATTTTATTTTAGTTCTACGGTATTAAGTTAAATTATATTAGAACTATGGAATGCGATGCTATTTTATGATATTCGTTCTACGATATTATGTCCTATGATATTGGAAAGATAAAGTATAAAGCCATGTCTCCTATATTAGTTCTACTATATTATGTCATATCAGTGTTTCCCCTAGGTTTCCAACTTTGGGGGGGCGGACGTACCGGAGGGGGGCGTGGGTGTTGGGGCGCTATGGAAAACACTGTATATGATATTAAATTATATAATATTAGAAATACTAAGTATGATGCCATGTTTGTTATATTAGTCCTATATTATGTTATATGAGATTAGTCCTATATAATCTTCTATGATACTAGAAATATGAAGTATAATACTATGTTTTTTATATTAGTCCTACATAATGCTATATGATATTAGTCCTATATTATCTTGTTATTATCTATGATATTACAAATATGAAGTATGAAAATATGTTATATATATTGGCATGGCATCATTGAAACTATAGAGGGGGACATGTGTGTCAACCTTTCCTAATGCATAACTTGAAAAATCAAACCGAGATCCCAATTTCCAACGACGGACAAATGAAACTATCGGTCTACCTTCACAAGTTGTCACTGTTGATTCGTCAACCCAGCCGTGGTAGTTCATCCAAAAACCGGCCAAATGGCCGGGTTCAGGGTATATGCGCAGATACAGAAATCCCCTCATCTTCATCTGCAGCCTTGCATTAACCAAAGAATGAAATGGATGAGATGAAAAAGATTCCTCATTCCTCAGAGGCCGTGCCGTGCAACTGTCCAGTCCATGAAGGTGGAAAAAAACACTTCCTGGAGCAAAGGGAATAAACTATACAATGGCAATGATATTTACCAATGAATGAGGAGGCGGTCCATGCCCGGGGTATTTAGCGCTGTGAAGCGCAGGTGGAAGGGGAGCGGGGGTAGATGGATGAGGTAGGATGGAGTGGGAGGTGAAGGAAGGTGTTCTTACAGGTCCTGAATGGTCTCCTTTTTCTTCTCTTCTCTCTCCTATTTCTTTGTCTCCTTGTCCTGCATCTTGCGCCTCATTTTGTCCATCTCCGTCTGCCGGTCTTGCATCCGTCTCCCAAAGATGCCTCTTTTTTTTTTTTTTAAGTCGAGGCAGATGTTTTCAAGGACTGTTTTGTCGTCCTCTAATTCTTGGATCCTGGTGATAAGGATCTGATGTTCTTTGGAGATGGTATCCTCCAGTTGTTGGATCCTAGAGGTCAGGCACAACTCAGTGAAATCACTGATTGTGACCATCTCGTGGCGGGTCTCCTCTTGGCTCTTTATTAAAGCAGCCAGAGAATCCCTCTGTGTCTTCAGCAGTTTGTGTTCTGCTTCCAACTGCTGCCAGGTCTCATTGTTGCCCGTGAGTTCAGCACTTTTGACAGAAAGTTCTTTTGTGGTCTCGGTGAGCTTCAGAGATAAACCCTCGTTCTCCCTGATAGTCTCATCCAGAGCCTCTGTCTTGATCTTCAGCAGTTTGTGTTCTGCTTCCAACTGTTGGTTGTTGGCCTGCTGCTTGTGCAGCTTCTCTTGAAGAGAGTTGTTGGTGGAGAGTAACCCTGTTACTTTAGACTCCAATGACTGTTGTTGGTCATCCAGTTTCTTGGTTGTCTTTTTCTCCAGATCTTCATATTTCTGCTGCCAGGTCTCGTTGTTGACCGTGAGTTCAGCACTTTTGACAGAAAGTTCTTTTGTGGTCTCGGTGAGCTTCAGAGATAAACCCTCGTTCTCCCTGATAGTCTCATCCAGAGCCTCTGTCTTGATCTTCAGCAGTTTGTGTTCTGCTTCCAACTGTTGGTTGTTGGCCTGCTGCTTGTGCAGCTTCTCTTGAAGAGAAATGTTGGTGGAGAGTAACCCTGTTACTTTAGACTCCAATGACTGTTGTTGGTCATCCAGTTTCTTGGTTGTCTTTTTCTCCAGATCTTCATATTTCTGCTGCCAGGTCTCGTTGTTGACCGTGAGTTCAGCACTTTTGACAGAAAGTTCTTTTGTGGTCTCGGTGAGCTTCAGAGATAAACCCTCGTTCTCCCTGATAGTCTCATCCAGAGCCTCTGTCTTGATCTTCAGCAGTTTGTGTTCTGCTTCCAACTGTTGGTTGTTGGCCTGCTGCTTGTGCAGCTTCTCTTGAAGAGACATGTTGGTGGAGAGTAACCCTGTTACTTTAGACTCCAATGACTGTTGTTGGTCATCCAGTTTCTTGGTTGTCTTTTTCTCCAGATCTTCATATTTCTGCTGCCAGGTCTCGTTGTTGACCGTGAGTTCAGCACTTTTGACAGAAAGTTCTTTTGTGGTCTCGGTGAGCTTCAGAGATAAACCCTCGTTCTCCCTGATAGTCTCATCCAGAGCCTCTGTCTTGATCTTCAGCAGTTTGTGTTCTGCTTCCAACTGTTGGTTGTTGGCCTGCTGCTTGTGCAGCTTCTCTTGAAGAGAAATGTTGGTGGAGAGTAACCCTGTTACTTTAGACTCCAATGACTGTTGTTGGTCATCCAGTTTCTTGGTTGTCTTTTTCTCCAGATCTTCATATTTCTGCTGCCAGGTCTCGTTGTTGACCGTGAGTTCAGCACTTTTGACAGAAAGTTCTTTTGTGGTCTCGGTGAGCTTCAGAGATAAACCCTCGTTCTCCCTGATAGTCTCATCCAGAGCCTCTGTCTTGATCTTCAGCAGTTTGTGTTCTGCTTCCAACTGTTGGTTGTTGGCCTGCTGCTTGTGCAGCTTCTCTTGAAGAGACATGTTGGTGGAGAGTAACCCTGTTACTTTAGACTCCAATGACTGTTGTTGGTCATCCAGTTTCTTGGTTGTCTTTTTCTCCAGATCTTCATATTTCTGCTGCCAGGTCTCGTTGTTGACCGTGAGTTCAGCACTTTTGACAGAAAGTTCTTTTGTGGTCTCGGTGAGCTTCAGAGATAAACCCTCGTTCTCCCTGATAGTCTCATCCAGAGCCTCTGTCTTGATCTTCAGCAGTTTGTGTTCTGCTTCCAACTGTTGGTTGTTGGCCTGCTGCTTGTGCAGCTTCTCTTGAAGAGACATGTTGGTGGAGAGTAACCCTGTTGCTTTAGACTCCAATGACTGTTGTTGGTCATCCAGTTTCTTGGTTGTCTTTTTCTCCAGATCTTCATATTTCTGCTGCCAGGTCTCGTTGTTGACCGTGAGTTCAGCACTTTTGACAGAAAGTTCTTTTGTGGTCTCGGTGAGCTTCAGAGATAAACCCTCGTTCTCCCTGATAGTCTCATCCAGAGCCTCTGTCTTGATCTTCAGCAGTTTGTGTTCTGCTTCCAACTGTTGGTTGTTGGCCTGCTGCTTGTGCAGCTTCTCTTGAAGAGAGTTGTTGGTGGAGAGTAACCCTGTTACTTTGACCATGAGTTCAGCATTTTTGACAACGAGTTGTTCGGTCTCTCTGACCTTCAGAGATAAACCCTCGTTCTCCCTGATAAGGTCTGAAAACCTCTTTCGGTTCTTGTCAACCATCTGCTCATAGGCAAGATCTTTGCCTTTTAACATGTTGGTCAATTCGAACTTCACAGTTTCAGTGTGAGCGGTGAGTTCGCTCACTTGCCTTTTCAGGCAGTGCACTTCATTCTGTGCACGAGAAAGTGCAATGTTCACATTGTATCCGGTGGGAGGAGTCGGAAGAAGTGGAGCGCCAGCTCCAATTCTCTGGTTGTTTCTACGGTACATGTTAAATGACACTTGTGTAGTCTTGAAAAAGACTGTTGGTCAGCCCTGAAAAGGGGTGTAGTCTTGAAAAAGACTGTTTTATTTGTCGCTAAATGACTCGATGTAACCTCTGAAAGATGGTGATGAATCTTCCAAAAAACTACTTAAGTCTGTAAAGGACAAATATCGCAGATACTTTCAAAAGAAAATATCCAACTGCACTCTTCTGGAACCAGAAACGCAATGATCTAGTGTTCCGAGACACATCAAAGGATTTCTTGATGATGTCACAGTTCCGTTGTCAGGGAAACGCAGCCCGTGTCATAGAGTGGACTCCATAACAACGTAATGGAGTCCACTCTATGACACGGACTGCGTTTCCCTGACAACGCAGCCCGTGTCATAGAGTGGACTCCATAAAAACGGAATGGAGTCCACTCTATGACACGGACTGCGTTTCCCTGACAACGGAATGCAAAATACAACAAAACTCACTTTGTGTGGTTTTTATACATACACAACTTGATGATGCCGATATATAAAGTGTCATTCACGTCTGTTTCTTCCTGCACCGTGATGCCCATTTCTGAACCACGTTTTGGATGAAGAAGCACTGATATTGAGTGATACAGATCAGACCAGCGTGAAGCACCTCACCATCCCTTACACATGCCCCGTATGGCGCGGCATGTCTTTATATGCCGAACCTGTAAATAAAGGCACTATTTGCCGTACTGTCAGAAGTGTGTGTTTGGCGCTGAAGTCCATCTTTATTACCTTCCCTGGCCCCAGAAGAATGTGTCACATCAAAGAAGATTTCCACAAGACGGTCCACATATTCTGTGTAAATGGGTGATTGTGTTTGATGTTGTGAGATGCATGTAATGGTAAAATATGTTAAAACATTGTCTTGTGCTAAACCCGGGTCTCAAGTGTCCGTATTTGACCCTGACGTGCAAAGAGCAGCATGATACAAAATGTTAGTTTGCAGCTGTGTCCTGCACAGCTGCACAAAACCAGCACAGTTAGCACATAAACACATATATAACACCAACACATTGAAAAATCATATTAAAAGCCAATTAAACAGTCTACAACTTTCCTAGCAAGTACATGTTTTTAAATCCTTTGGCATTCAGTCGGTCCACGATTGTTTGCCTGGCTTTTTCTCTTTGTTTAATTACAGCTGCAGCTCTTTATTTTCTTCCTTCTTGGCTTCAGGTGCAGTCAGGATGCGAAGCTCAACATATCTTGTCAGAATTTGCTAGTTGCCACGTTCATTATGCAGCCTGCAGAAGAGTCAACGTCACGTACTGATGGCTATAAAACATCACTAAACATAGATCTGTAGGATATTAGAAACAAATAGACGATCCGGTTCATAAAGTTAATAAAAATGCATATAGTGTACCCCAGAATACAAGAAGTCGGATTAAGGATTTGATTGGGGCCTGGACTTGGGGAAAACGGAGCACATGTTTTTGGAACATTACAAGATGGCGGGCGGAGATAAATAGAGAAAACAGTTAAAAGATGGCTGAGAAAGAAATTCTCCGATTAGTTTTTACACCAAAATTGGTGTAAAGGGATGGATTGTAGGATATTAGAAACAAATAGACGATCCGGTTCATAAAATTAATACAAATGCATATAGTGTACACCAGAATACAGCCATGATTCTGAAACTGTGTAATTCATAAAGTAATGACAATATTGTAAAACCAGTGTAATTCTGCACTGTAGTAGAATAATATCAATGCAGTTATGATTGTATTTGATGTAATGTAATCAACTGGAATGCATGCATGTAATACTTGCACAAGCACTGATATTGACTAAGGATCATTCGAAATCCGAGTTACATTGAACTCACCAGAAGACCACTCCCAGAGGTGTGGACACTAACGTTGACACCTTTAAGCATTGCTATAAATACCTGTAGGAACCATTGTTCTCGAGTTGGCTGGTGGAGGCGACAGACGGGCACTAGGGATGGTCAAAGGACTGACCTGGGGCCTGTTGGCTGCTGAGACCAGCGGCTCCTCAGCTGAGATGTTCTTTTTACCACAACGCCATCTCCTTTATTAAATACATTTGATTTTAACCTTTTGATCAGCGATGACCTCTGTCCGTCCGGCGTTTCTTCATTTTTGAACACAACAGATCCAACAATGCGGTGAGCATTACAAATCATAGTACTCTTTGCACTGCAGGCCTAAGATACTGAAATACTTTGACCGTGATCCAAATAATTGCCTATGAGAGCCACATGTAATCCAGCAATGAACACATAATCTCTTTAGTGAAACAGTGTACAACTAATCACACTTTTCAACAAAGCAATTGGTTAACCAGTATGTTCAGGCTTCATGAGCAAATACAGAATCCCTTTGTGTTCATTTCCAAAGCCGCATTAAGACACACATCACTTTATTTAACACGCTGCTTGCAAGTCGCTGTGTTGTGCCAGACTCTCAATAAAACATTTAGGACAAACCCACGGTCATGAAGAGACTCATCTAACGTTACCTGGACTCTGCGTGAGGAAGAGGAGGAGGAAGAGGAGGAGGCTCCGTGTCGCTAAATACTAACTTTCCACCGACCACTTTTCCCACCCGGCGTCGCTCCGATCTGCCGGCGCTCTATCATTTTGTGCTACTTGTCGAGAACTGCTTCTTTGTAGTATTGGGCATGCGCCGAGTCGATTTTCCAAGTTTCCTTGACACGCCCATAATATTTTGCAACCCTGTCGGTGAACGACGTGTTAACCGAGTAACATCCTCAAAATCCCGATTATTTCCTCTTTTGGCCAAGTTAAAAAGTACATTGAGCGTGTAGATTGTACAATGACCGTTCTCTTGAAATGAAATATTAAATAATTGCATGGACTGTGTATCCTCGCCTCCGTCTACTCTGTTGTATTATCCTGCAATGAGTAGTGGGAGCAATATTTGATAGGGTGTTATTGTGCTATCAAAATCTGCTACCCCTGAACTTTTTATAATAATCGAGTGTTTGGATGCTCAATGTTTATACTTCTCATCCAATCACATTCACTGTCCGCATAGCGCCGTTTATCTGGAGAAGCCTGAAGTAACGAGACTGTTTTTAAAATGTCAGGAGTAGAAGTAAAAAGTCGTCTGAAAAATAAACACTCCAGTAAAGTATCCACTTAAGTACAGTAACCAAGTACTTGTACAAGTAACCAAGTACTTGTACTTGGTTACTTACTTAGCTAGGTGGACCGGGACCAGCCGGACCTCACGACCAGCCAACGGACCGGTGTGAAAGGGAAGCCGAGGCTTCTGTAGAGACTTCTACGCCGGGAGGCTTAGCTAGCCAGTTAGCTACGTGCTAACGGCGCCGGTCCGCATGACGTCACCGTGCTAAAGTTAACATCACTGCCCAGCTGCGACGCACACCGGACCGCGGTGTGGACACACAACCAGGACGTGGATGAAAACAGGCACATTTTAACCAAAATAGTTCATTGTGTGAAGTTCTGTGTGGCTTTTGAGTTGGTCTCTCCTCAACACACTGATGTTTCCCCAACAAACTAGGTTCATAGGTGCATCTAAATATATACGTATATATACACATGTTCTATTTTACATGTTTATTTAACTGCACAGTAAGGATGTGTATTTGATACCCTTTGTTGCATTGAATCATACAGGGATGTTTACTGAAACTGATTGGCTGGCAAAAAGAAAACCCACCAGCCGCCACTGATACACATAAATATACGTAAGTATATGTATGAAGAAGGCCGTCGAGGCACCGGAGGGGGGGTGTGGTAACTGACGGCCGCTGGAGGGAGGCCTTGTTCTGGGTGCAAACTGGACAAGCGGCCACAAACCCCTCCGTGTCCCTCTCAAGTGATGGCCACCAGAAGCGCTGCCTGAAGAAGCAGACCATCCGCCTGACCTCTGGCCGACATCTCATTTAAGGGGCATGTATCAAGGGCATCCTTTTTTACATTACATTACAGGTCATTTAGCAGACGCTTTTATCCAAAGCGACTTACATTTCACTTTAAACCCATGGCTTTTTCACATTTTTGCCCGGGGAGCAATTAGGGGTTAGGTGTCTTGCTCAGGGACACTTCGACATGGAACATGGGGCAGCCTGGACTCGAACCACCAACCTTGTGCTTCCCAGCACACCTTCTCTAACCCCTGCGCCACAACGACCCATTTTTAATTTGGTATAACCGATTTAATACAGAATAGTTGATAGCTTAAGTAATTAAGTAAAGTAAGTAAAGTCATTTAAGAACCTTTTAGGCTGTCTTGTGGCTGGTGTCTTTTTTTAACACTATATAGATATTAGGCTGTAAAGCCATTGTATTATTGTTTGATTAAACATTAGGGTTTTTGAATCGCTCTTAGTCTGGACTCTCCCCTGAGACCTGTTGTCCATCGCACAAGGTGCTTGTGCCACAGACAACACAGATAACAGGATCACTGAGCCACTCAAACTCCTCCACCACGTTAAGGTGGCGATTCGCGGAGGAGATTTTTTTTTTTTATGTGGGAAACCCATAGATGGAGGGAAAACCCACAGTTGAACCCCAAATGAAATATAACTTTTTAAAATAAAATAAAAATGAAATAAAATCTAACTTTTTTAAATGAAAAATAAAATATAACTTTTTAAAATAAAATCAAAGAATAACTTTTTAAAATAAAATCAAAGAATAACTTTTTAAAATAAAATAAAAGAATAGCTTTTTAAAATAAAATAAAAATAAAATATAACTTTTTAAAAGAAAAAAAGAAAATATAACTTTTTTAAATGAAAAAGAAAATATAACTTTTTAAAATAAAATAAAAGAATAACTTTTTAAAATAAAATAAAAGAATAACTTTTTAAAATAAAATAAAAATAAAATATAACTTTAAAATAAAAAAATAAAATATAATTTTTTTAAATGAAAAAGAAAAAAAAAGAAAAAAAAACTTTTTAAAAGAAAAAAAGAAAATATAACTTTTTGGCATGTGAGGACCAAACTCCTCATTCAATCTGTAATCATGAAAATGGGTATATTTTATTCCCAGTGCTCCGTTAAGTGTTCTTTTCCCACTTCATTGACTGGAAAGTAGCGGAGCACAGCGCCTGAGGAATGAGGAATCTTTTTCATCTCATCCATTTCTTTCTTTGGCGAAATGCAAGGCCGCAAATGAAGATGAGCGGATTTCTGTATCTGCGCATATACCCTGAACCCGGTCATTTGGACGATGTTCGGATAACCTCACACAGCCGGTTTGACAAATCAATAGTAACAACTTGTGAAGGTAGGCCGATAGTTTCATTTGTCTGTCATTGGAAATTGGGATGTCGGTTTGATTTTTCAAGTTATGCATTAGGCAAGGTAGACATACATGTCCCCCTCTATACTTTGTATTAAAGGCATGGCTAGTGGTAAAAAATAGCATCTGTTAAATTATATTTATGATATTTTAATAAGATATTATGTTGTATATTAAACTATAATGCTATACTTATGATATTAGTTCTATGTTATGTTAAATGGTATTAGAAATATGGAATAGATGCTATTTGATTTTAGTTCTACGATATTAAGTTAAATTATATTAGAAATATGGAATACGATGCTATTTCATTTTAGTTCTACGGTATAAAGTTAAATTATATTAGAACTATAGAATACGATGCTATTTTATGATATTAGTTCTACGGTATTAAGTTAAATTATATTAGAACTATGGAATACGATGCTATTTTATGATATTAGTTCTACGATATTAAGTTAAATTATATTAGAACTATGGAATACGATGCTATTTTATGATATTAGTTCTACGGTATTAAGTTAAATTATATTAGAACTATGGAATACGATGCTATTTTATGATATTAGTTCTACGATATTAAGTTAAATTATATTAGAACTATGGAATACGATGCTATTTTATGATATTAGTTCTACGATATTAAGTTAAATTATATTAGAACTATGGAATACGATGCTATTTTATGATATTAGTTCTACGATATTATGTTAAATTATATTAGAACTATGGAATACGATGCTATTTGATGATATTAGTTCTACGATATTAAGTTAAATTATATTAGAACTATGGAATACGATGCTATTTGATGATATTAGTTCTACGATATTAAGTTAAATTATATTAGAACTATGGAATACGATGCTATTTTATTTTAGTTCTACGGAATTAAGTTAAATTATATTAGAACTATGGAATACGATGCTATTTTATGATATTAGTTCTACGATATTAAGTTAAATTATATTAGAACTATGGAATACGATGCTATTTTATTTTAGTTCTACGGAATTAAGTTAAATTATATTAGAACTATGGAATACGATGCTATTTTATGATATTAGTTCTACGATATTAAGTTAAATTATATTAGAACTATGGAATACGATGCTATTTTATTTTAGTTCTACGGTATTAAGTTAAATTATATTAGAACTATGGAATACGATGCTATTTTATTTTAGTTCTACGGTATTAAGTTAAATTATATTAGAACTATGGAATGCGATGCTATTTTATGATATTCGTTCTACGATATTATGTCCTATGATATTGGAAAGATAAAGTATAAAGCCATGTCTCCTATATTAGTTCTACTATATTATGTCATATCAGTGTTTCCCCTAGGTTTCCAACTTTGGGGGGGCGGACGTACCGGAGGGGGGCGTGGGTGTTGGGGCGCTATGGAAAACACTGTATATGATATTAAATTATATAATATTAGAAATACTAAGTATGATGCCATGTTTGTTATATTAGTCCTATATTATGTTATATGAGATTAGTCCTATATAATCTTCTATGATACTAGAAATATGAAGTATAATACTATGTTTTTTATATTAGTCCTACATAATGCTATATGATATTAGTCCTATATTATCTTGTTATTATCTATGATATTACAAATATGAAGTATGAAAATATGTTATATATATTGGCATGGCATCATTGAAACTATAGAGGGGGACATGTGTGTCAACCTTTCCTAATGCATAACTTGAAAAATCAAACCGAGATCCCAATTTCCAACGACGGACAAATGAAACTATCGGTCTACCTTCACAAGTTGTCACTGTTGATTCGTCAACCCAGCCGTGGTAGTTCATCCAAACACCGGCCAAATGGCCGGGTTCAGGGTATATGCGCAGATACAGAAATCCCCTCATCTTCATCTGCAGCCTTGCATTAACCAAAGAATGAAATGGATGAGATGAAAAAGATTCCTCATTCCTCAGAGGCCGTGCCGTGCAACTGTCCAGTCCATGAAGGTGGAAAAAAACACTTCCTGGAGCAAAGGGAATAAACTATACAATGGCAATGATATTTACCAATGAATGAGGAGGCGGTCCATGCCCGGGGTATTTAGCGCTGTGAAGCGCAGGTGGAAGGGGAGCGGGGGTAGATGGATGAGGTAGGATGGAGTGGGAGGTGAAGGAAGGTGTTCTTACAGGTCCTGAATGGTCTCCTTTTTCTTCTCTTCTCTCTCCTATTTCTTTGTCTCCTTGTCCTGCATCTTGCGCCTCATTTTGTCCATCTCCGTCTGCCGGTCTTGCATCCGTCTCCCAAAGATGCCTCTTTTTTTTTTTTTTAAGTCGAGGCAGATGTTTTCAAGGACTGTTTTGTCGTCCTCTAATTCTTGGATCCTGGTGATAAGGATCTGATGTTCTTTGGAGATGGTATCCTCCAGTTGTTGGATCCTAGAGGTCAGGCACAACTCAGTGAAATCACTGATTGTGACCATCTCGTGGCGGGTCTCCTCTTGGCTCTTTATTAAAGCAGCCAGAGAATCCCTCTGTGTCTTCAGCAGTTTGTGTTCTGCTTCCAACTGCTGCCAGGTCTCATTGTTGCCCGTGAGTTCAGCACTTTTGACAGAAAGTTCTTTTGTGGTCTCGGTGAGCTTCAGAGATAAACCCTCGTTCTCCCTGATAGTCTCATCCAGAGCCTCTGTCTTGATCTTCAGCAGTTTGTGTTCTGCTTCCAACTGTTGGTTGTTGGCCTGCTGCTTGTGCAGCTTCTCTTGAAGAGAGTTGTTGGTGGAGAGTAACCCTGTTACTTTAGACTCCAATGACTGTTGTTGGTCATCCAGTTTCTTGGTTGTCTTTTTCTCCAGATCTTCATATTTCTGCTGCCAGGTCTCGTTGTTGACCGTGAGTTCAGCACTTTTGACAGAAAGTTCTTTTGTGGTCTCGGTGAGCTTCAGAGATAAACCCTCGTTCTCCCTGATAGTCTCATCCAGAGCCTCTGTCTTGATCTTCAGCAGTTTGTGTTCTGCTTCCAACTGTTGGTTGTTGGCCTGCTGCTTGTGCAGCTTCTCTTGAAGAGAAATGTTGGTGGAGAGTAACCCTGTTACTTTAGACTCCAATGACTGTTGTTGGTCATCCAGTTTCTTGGTTGTCTTTTTCTCCAGATCTTCATATTTCTGCTGCCAGGTCTCGTTGTTGACCGTGAGTTCAGCACTTTTGACAGAAAGTTCTTTTGTGGTCTCGGTGAGCTTCAGAGATAAACCCTCGTTCTCCCTGATAGTCTCATCCAGAGCCTCTGTCTTGATCTTCAGCAGTTTGTGTTCTGCTTCCAACTGTTGGTTGTTGGCCTGCTGCTTGTGCAGCTTCTCTTGAAGAGACATGTTGGTGGAGAGTAACCCTGTTACTTTAGACTCCAATGACTGTTGTTGGTCATCCAGTTTCTTGGTTGTCTTTTTCTCCAGATCTTCATATTTCTGCTGCCAGGTCTCGTTGTTGACCGTGAGTTCAGCACTTTTGACAGAAAGTTCTTTTGTGGTCTCGGTGAGCTTCAGAGATAAACCCTCGTTCTCCCTGATAGTCTCATCCAGAGCCTCTGTCTTGATCTTCAGCAGTTTGTGTTCTGCTTCCAACTGTTGGTTGTTGGCCTGCTGCTTGTGCAGCTTCTCTTGAAGAGAAATGTTGGTGGAGAGTAACCCTGTTACTTTAGACTCCAATGACTGTTGTTGGTCATCCAGTTTCTTGGTTGTCTTTTTCTCCAGATCTTCATATTTCTGCTGCCAGGTCTCGTTGTTGACCGTGAGTTCAGCACTTTTGACAGAAAGTTCTTTTGTGGTCTCGGTGAGCTTCAGAGATAAACCCTCGTTCTCCCTGATAGTCTCATCCAGAGCCTCTGTCTTGATCTTCAGCAGTTTGTGTTCTGCTTCCAACTGTTGGTTGTTGGCCTGCTGCTTGTGCAGCTTCTCTTGAAGAGAGTTGTTGGTGGAGAGTAACCCTGTTACTTTGACCATGAGTTCAGCATTTTTGACAACGAGTTGTTCGGTCTCTCTGACCTTCAGAGATAAACCCTCGTTCTCCCTGATAAGGTCTGAAAACCTCTTTCGGTTCTTGTCAACCATCTGCTCATAGGCAAGATCTTTGCCTTTTAACATGTTGGTCAATTCGAACTTCACAGTTTCAGTGTGAGCGGTGAGTTCGCTCACTTGCCTTTTCAGGCAGTGCACTTCATTCTGTGCACGAGAAAGTGCAATGTTCACATTGTATCCGGTGGGAGGAGTCGGAAGAAGTGGAGCGCCAGCTCCAATTCTCTGGTTGTTTCTACGGTACATGTTAAATGACACTTGTGTAGTCTTGAAAAAGACTGTTGGTCAGCCCTGAAAAGGGGTGTAGTCTTGAAAAAGACTGTTTTATTTGTCGCTAAATGACTCGATGTAACCTCTGAAAGATGGTGATGAATCTTCCAAAAAACTACTTAAGTCTGTAAAGGACAAATATCGCAGATACTTTCAAAAGAAAATATCCAACTGCACTCTTCTGGAACCAGAAACGCAATGATCTAGTGTTCCGAGACACATCAAAGGATTTCTTGATGATGTCACAGTTCCGTTGTCAGGGAAACGCAGCCCGTGTCATAGAGTGGACTCCATAACAACGTAATGGAGTCCACTCTATGACACGGACTGCGTTTCCCTGACAACGCAGCCCGTGTCATAGAGTGGACTCCATAAAAACGGAATGGAGTCCACTCTATGACACGGACTGCGTTTCCCTGACAACGGAATGCAAAATACAACAAAACTCACTTTGTGTGGTTTTTATATATACACAACTTGATGATGCCGATATATAAAGTGTCATTCACGTCTGTTTCTTCCTGCACCGTGATGCCCATTTCTGAACCACGTTTTGGATGAAGAAGCACTGATATTGAGTGATACAGATCAGACCAGCGTGAAGCACCTCACCATCCCTTACACATGCCCCGTATGGCGCGGCATGTCTTTATATGCCGAACCTGTAAATAAAGGCACTATTTGCCGTACTGTCAGAAGTGTGTGTTTGGCGCTGAAGTCCATCTTTATTACCTTCCCTGGCCCCAGAAGAATGTGTCACATCAAAGAAGATTTCCACAAGACGGTCCACATATTCTGTGTAAATGGGTGATTGTGTTTGATGTTGTGAGATGCATGTAATGGTAAAATATGTTAAAACATTGTCTTGTGCTAAACCCGGGTCTCAAGTGTCCGTATTTGACCCTGACGTGCAAAGAGCAGCATGATACAAAATGTTAGTTTGCAGCTGTGTCCTGCACAGCTGCACAAAACCAGCACAGTTAGCACATAAACACATATATAACACCAACACATTGAAAAATCATATTAAAAGCCAATTAAACAGTCTACAACTTTCCTAGCAAGTACATGTTTTTAAATCCTTTGGCATTCAGTCGGTCCACGATTGTTTGCCTGGCTTTTTCTCTTTGTTTAATTACAGCTGCAGCTCTTTATTTTCTTCCTTCTTGGCTTCAGGTGCAGTCAGGATGCGAAGCTCAACAAATCTTGTCAGAATTTGCTAGTTGCCACGTTCATTATGCAGCCTGCAGAAGAGTCAACGTCACGTACTGATGGCTATAAAACATCACTAAACATAGATCTGTAGGATATTAGAAACAAATAGACGATCCGGTTCATAAAGTTAATAAAAATGCATATAGTGTACACCAGAATACAAGAAGTCGGATTAAGGATTTGATTGGGGCCTGGACTTGGGGAAAACGGAGCACATGTTTTTGGAACATTACAAGATGGCGGGCGGAGATAAATAGAGAAAACAGTTAAAAGATGGCTGAGAAAGAAATTCTCCGATTAGTTTTTACACCAAAATTGGTGTAAAGGGATGGATTGTAGGATATTAGAAACAAATAGACGATCCGGTTCATAAAATTAATACAAATGCATATAGTGTACACCAGAATACAGCCATGATTCTGAAACTGTGTAATTCATAAAGTAATGACAATATTGTAAAACCAGTGTAATTCTGCACTGTAGTAGAATAATATCAATGCAGTTATGATTGTATTTGATGTAATGTAATCAACTGGAATGCATGCATGTAATACTTGCACAAGCACTGATATTGACTAAGGATCATTCGAAATCCGAGTTACATTGAACTCACCAGAAGACCACTCCCAGAGGTGTGGACACTAACGTTGACACCTTTAAGCATTGCTATAAATACCTGTAGGAACCATTGTTCTCGAGTTGGCTGGTGGAGGCGACAGACGGGCACTAGGGATGGTCAAAGGACTGACCTGGGGCCTGTTGGCTGCTGAGACCAGCGGCTCCTCAGCTGAGATGTTCTTTTTACCACAACGCCATCTCCTTTATTAAATACATTTGATTTTAACCTTTTGATCAGCGATGACCTCTGTCCGTCCGGCGTTTCTTCATTTTTGAACACAACAGATCCAACAATGCGGTGAGCATTACAAATCATAGTACTCTTTGCACTGCAGGCCTAAGATACTGAAATACTTTGACCGTGATCCAAATAATTGCCTATGAGAGCCACATGTAATCCAGCAATGAACACATAATCTCTTTAGTGAAACAGTGTACAACTAATCACACTTTTCAACAAAGCAATTGGTTAACCAGTATGTTCAGGCTTCATGAGCAAATACAGAATCCCTTTGTGTTCATTTCCAAAGCCGCATTAAGACACACATCACTTTATTTAACACGCTGCTTGCAAGTCGCTGTGTTGTGCCAGACTCTCAATAAAACATTTAGGACAAACCCACGGTCATGAAGAGACTCATCTAACGTTACCTGGACTCTGCGTGAGGAAGAGGAGGAGGAAGAGGAGGAGGCTCCGTGTCGCTAAATACTAACTTTCCACCGACCACTTTTCCCACCCGGCGTCGCTCCGATCTGCCGGCGCTCTATCATTTTGTGCTACTTGTCGAGAACTGCTTCTTTGTAGTATTGGGCATGCGCCGAGTCGATTTTCCAAGTTTCCTTGACACGCCCATAATATTTTGCAACCCTGTCGGTGAACGACGTGTTAACCGAGTAACATCCTCAAAATCCCGATTATTTCCTCTTTTGGCCAAGTTAAAAAGTACATTGAGCGTGTAGATTGTACAATGACCGTTCTCTTGAAATGAAATATTAAATAATTGCATGGACTGTGTATCCTCGCCTCCGTCTACTCTGTTGTATTATCCTGCAATGAGTAGTGGGAGCAATATTTGATAGGGTGTTATTGTGCTATCAAAATCTGCTACCCCTGAACTTTTTATAATAATCGAGTGTTTGGATGCTCAATGTTTATACTTCTCATCCAATCACATTCACTGTCCGCATAGCGCCGTTTATCTGGAGAAGCCTGAAGTAACGAGACTGTTTTTAAAATGTCAGGAGTAGAAGTAAAAAGTCGTCTGAAAAATAAACACTCCAGTAAAGTATCCACTTAAGTACAGTAACCAAGTACTTGTACAAGTAACCAAGTACTTGTACTTGGTTACTTACTTAGCTAGGTGGACCGGGACCAGCCGGACCTCACGACCAGCCAACGGACCGGTGTGAAAGGGAAGCCGAGGCTTCTGTAGAGACTTCTACGCCGGGAGGCTTAGCTAGCCAGTTAGCTACGTGCTAACGGCGCCGGTCCGCATGACGTCACCGTGCTAAAGTTAACATCACTGCCCAGCTGCGACGCACACCGGACCGCGGTGTGGACACACAACCAGGACGTGGATGAAAACAGGCACATTTTAACCAAAATAGTTCATTGTGTGAAGTTCTGTGTGGCTTTTGAGTTGGTCTCTCCTCAACACACTGATGTTTCCCCAACAAACTAGGTTCATAGGTGCATCTAAATATATACGTATATATACACATGTTCTATTTTACATGTTTATTTAACTGCACAGTAAGGATGTGTATTTGATACCCTTTGTTGCATTGAATCATACAGGGATGTTTACTGAAACTGATTGGCTGGCAAAAAGAAAACCCACCAGCCGCCACTGATACACATAAATATACGTAAGTATATGTATGAAGAAGGCCGTCGAGGCACCGGAGGGGGGGTGTGGTAACTGACGGCCGCTGGAGGGAGGCCTTGTTCTGGGTGCAAACTGGACAAGCGGCCACAAACCCCTCCGTGTCCCTCTCAAGTGATGGCCACCAGAAGCGCTGCCTGAAGAAGCAGACCATCCGCCTGACCTCTGGCCGACATCTCATTTAAGGGGCATGTATCAAGGGCATCCTTTTTTACATTACATTACAGGTCATTTAGCAGACGCTTTTATCCAAAGCGACTTACATTTCACTTTAAACCCATGGCTTTTTCACATTTTTGCCCGGGGAGCAATTAGGGGTTAGGTGTCTTGCTCAGGGACACTTCGACATGGAACATGGGGCAGCCTGGACTCGAACCACCAACCTTGTGCTTCCCAGCACACCTTCTCTAACCCCTGCGCCACAACGACCCATTTTTAATTTGGTATAACCGATTTAATACAGAATAGTTGATAGCTTAAGTAATTAAGTAAAGTAAGTAAAGTCATTTAAGAACCTTTTAGGCTGTCTTGTGGCTGGTGTCTTTTTTTAACACTATATAGATATTAGGCTGTAAAGCCATTGTATTATTGTTTGATTAAACATTAGGGTTTTTGAATCGCTCTTAGTCTGGACTCTCCCCTGAGACCTGTTGTCCATCGCACAAGGTGCTTGTGCCACAGACAACACAGATAACAGGATCACTGAGCCACTCAAACTCCTCCACCACGTTAAGGTGGCGATTCGCGGAGGAGATTTTTTTTTTTTATGTGGGAAACCCATAGATGGAGGGAAAACCCACAGTTGAACCCCAAATGAAATATAACTTTTTAAAATAAAATAAAAATGAAATAAAATATAACTTTTTTAAATGAAAAATAAAATATAACTTTTTAAAATAAAATCAAAGAATAACTTTTTAAAATGAAATCAAAGAATAACTTTTTAAAATAAAATAAAAGAATAGCTTTTTAAAATAAAATAAAAATAAAATATAACTTTTTAAAAGAAAAAAAGAAAATATAACTTTTTTAAATGAAAAAGAAAATATAACTTTTTAAAATAAAATAAAAGAATAACTTTTTAAAATAAAATAAAAGAATAACTTTTTAAAATAAAATAAAAATAAAATATAACTTTAAAATAAAAAAATAAAATATAATTTTTTTAAATGAAAAAGAAAAAAAAAGAAAAAAAAACTTTTTAAAAGAAAAAAAGAAAATATAACTTTTTGGCATGTGAGGACCAAACTCCTCATTCAATCTGTAATCATGAAAATGGGTATATTTTATTCCCAGTGCTCCGTTAAGTGTTCTTTTCCCACTTCATTGACTGGAAAGTAGCGGAGCACAGCGCCTGAGGAATGAGGAATCTTTTTCATCTCATCCATTTCTTTCTTTGGCGAAATGCAAGGCCGCAAATGAAGATGAGCGGATTTCTGTATCTGCGCATATACCCTGAACCCGGTCATTTGGACGATGTTCGGATAACCTCACACAGCCGGTTTGACAAATCAATAGTAACAACTTGTGAAGGTAGGCCGATAGTTTCATTTGTCTGTCATTGGAAATTGGGATGTCGGTTTGATTTTTCAAGTTATGCATTAGGCAAGGTAGACATACATGTCCCCCTCTATACTTTGTATTAAAGGCATGGCTAGTGGTAAAAAATAGCATCTGTTAAATTATATTTATGATATTTTAATAAGATATTATGTTGTATATTAAACTATAATGCTATACTTATGATATTAGTTCTATGTTATGTTAAATGGTATTAGAAATATGGAATAGATGCTATTTGATTTTAGTTCTACGATATTAAGTTAAATTATATTAGAAATATGGAATACGATGCTATTTCATTTTAGTTCTAAGGTATTAAGTTAAATTATATTAGAACTATAGAATACGATGCTATTTTATGATATTAGTTCTACGGTATTAAGTTAAATTATATTAGAACTATGGAATACGATGCTATTTTATGATATTAGTTCTACGATATTAAGTTAAATTATATTAGAACTATGGAATACGATGCTATTTTATGATATTAGTTCTACGGTATTAAGTTAAATTATATTAGAACTATGGAATACGATGCTATTTTATGATATTAGTTCTACGATATTAAGTTAAATTATATTAGAACTATGGAATACGATGCTATTTTATGATATTAGTTCTACGATATTAAGTTAAATTATATTAGAACTATGGAATACGATGCTATTTTATGATATTAGTTCTACGATATTATGTTAAATTATATTAGAACTATGGAATACGATGCTATTTGATGATATTAGTTCTACGATATTAAGTTAAATTATATTAGAACTATGGAATACGATGCTATTTGATGATATTAGTTCTACGATATTAAGTTAAATTATATTAGAACTATGGAATACGATGCTATTTTATTTTAGTTCTACGGAATTAAGTTAAATTATATTAGAACTATGGAATACGATGCTATTTTATGATATTAGTTCTACGATATTAAGTTAAATTATATTAGAACTATGGAATACGATGCTATTTTATTTTAGTTCTACGGAATTAAGTTAAATTATATTAGAACTATGGAATACGATGCTATTTTATGATATTAGTTCTACGATATTAAGTTAAATTATATTAGAACTATGGAATACGATGCTATTTTATTTTAGTTCTACGGTATTAAGTTAAATTATATTAGAACTATGGAATACGATGCTATTTTATTTTAGTTCTACGGTATTAAGTTAAATTATATTAGAACTATGGAATGCGATGCTATTTTATGATATTCGTTCTACGATATTATGTCCTATGATATTGGAAAGATAAAGTATAAAGCCATGTCTCCTATATTAGTTCTACTATATTATGTCATATCAGTGTTTCCCCTAGGTTTCCAACTTTGGGGGGGCGGACGTACCGGAGGGGGGCGTGGGTGTTGGGGCGCTATGGAAAACACTGTATATGATATTAAATTATATAATATTAGAAATACTAAGTATGATGCCATGTTTGTTATATTAGTCCTATATTATGTTATATGAGATTAGTCCTATATAATCTTCTATGATACTAGAAATATGAAGTATAATACTATGTTTTTTATATTAGTCCTACATAATGCTATATGATATTAGTCCTATATTATCTTGTTATTATCTATGATATTACAAATATGAAGTATGAAAATATGTTATATATATTGGCATGGCATCATTGAAACTATAGAGGGGGACATGTGTGTCAACCTTTCCTAATGCATAACTTGAAAAATCAAACCGAGATCCCAATTTCCAACGACGGACAAATGAAACTATCGGTCTACCTTCACAAGTTGTCACTGTTGATTCGTCAACCCAGCCGTGGTAGTTCATCCAAACACCGGCCAAATGGCCGGGTTCAGGGTATATGCGCAGATACAGAAATCCCCTCATCTTCATCTGCAGCCTTGCATTAACCAAAGAATGAAATGGATGAGATGAAAAAGATTCCTCATTCCTCAGAGGCCGTGCCGTGCAACTGTCCAGTCCATGAAGGTGGAAAAAAACACTTCCTGGAGCAAAGGGAATAAACTATACAATGGCAATGATATTTACCAATGAATGAGGAGGCGGTCCATGCCCGGGGTATTTAGCGCTGTGAAGCGCAGGTGGAAGGGGAGCGGGGGTAGATGGATGAGGTAGGATGGAATGGGAGGTGAAGGAAGGTGTTCTTACAGGTCCTGAATGGTCTCCTTTTTCTTCTCTTCTCTCTCCTATTTCTTTGTCTCCTTGTCCTGCATCTTGCGCCTCATTTTGTCCATCTCCGTCTGCCGGTCTTGCATCCGTCTCCCAAAGATGCCTCTTTTTTTTTTTTTTAAGTCGAGGCAGATGTTTTCAAGGACTGTTTTGTCGTCCTCTAATTCTTGGATCCTGGTGATAAGGATCTGATGTTCTTTGGAGATGGTATCCTCCAGTTGTTGGATCCTAGAGGTCAGGCACAACTCAGTGAAATCACTGATTGTGACCATCTCGTGGCGGGTCTCCTCTTGGCTCTTTATTAAAGCAGCCAGAGAATCCCTCTGTGTCTTCAGCAGTTTGTGTTCTGCTTCCAACTGCTGCCAGGTCTCATTGTTGCCCGTGAGTTCAGCACTTTTGACAGAAAGTTCTTTTGTGGTCTCGGTGAGCTTCAGAGATAAACCCTCGTTCTCCCTGATAGTCTCATCCAGAGCCTCTGTCTTGATCTTCAGCAGTTTGTGTTCTGCTTCCAACTGTTGGTTGTTGGCCTGCTGCTTGTGCAGCTTCTCTTGAAGAGAGTTGTTGGTGGAGAGTAACCCTGTTACTTTAGACTCCAATGACTGTTGTTGGTCATCCAGTTTCTTGGTTGTCTTTTTCTCCAGATCTTCATATTTCTGCTGCCAGGTCTCGTTGTTGACCGTGAGTTCAGCACTTTTGACAGAAAGTTCTTTTGTGGTCTCGGTGAGCTTCAGAGATAAACCCTCGTTCTCCCTGATAGTCTCATCCAGAGCCTCTGTCTTGATCTTCAGCAGTTTGTGTTCTGCTTCCAACTGTTGGTTGTTGGCCTGCTGCTTGTGCAGCTTCTCTTGAAGAGAAATGTTGGTGGAGAGTAACCCTGTTACTTTAGACTCCAATGACTGTTGTTGGTCATCCAGTTTCTTGGTTGTCTTTTTCTCCAGATCTTCATATTTCTGCTGCCAGGTCTCGTTGTTGACCGTGAGTTCAGCACTTTTGACAGAAAGTTCTTTTGTGGTCTCGGTGAGCTTCAGAGATAAACCCTCGTTCTCCCTGATAGTCTCATCCAGAGCCTCTGTCTTGATCTTCAGCAGTTTGTGTTCTGCTTCCAACTGTTGGTTGTTGGCCTGCTGCTTGTGCAGCTTCTCTTGAAGAGACATGTTGGTGGAGAGTAACCCTGTTACTTTAGACTCCAATGACTGTTGTTGGTCATCCAGTTTCTTGGTTGTCTTTTTCTCCAGATCTTCATATTTCTGCTGCCAGGTCTCGTTGTTGACCGTGAGTTCAGCACTTTTGACAGAAAGTTCTTTTGTGGTCTCGGTGAGCTTCAGAGATAAACCCTCGTTCTCCCTGATAGTCTCATCCAGAGCCTCTGTCTTGATCTTCAGCAGTTTGTGTTCTGCTTCCAACTGTTGGTTGTTGGCCTGCTGCTTGTGCAGCTTCTCTTGAAGAGAAATGTTGGTGGAGAGTAACCCTGTTACTTTAGACTCCAATGACTGTTGTTGGTCATCCAGTTTCTTGGTTGTCTTTTTCTCCAGATCTTCATATTTCTGCTGCCAGGTCTCGTTGTTGACCGTGAGTTCAGCACTTTTGACAGAAAGTTCTTTTGTGGTCTCGGTGAGCTTCAGAGATAAACCCTCGTTCTCCCTGATAGTCTCATCCAGAGCCTCTGTCTTGATCTTCAGCAGTTTGTGTTCTGCTTCCAACTGTTGGTTGTTGGCCTGCTGCTTGTGCAGCTTCTCTTGAAGAGAGTTGTTGGTGGAGAGTAACCCTGTTACTTTGACCATGAGTTCAGCATTTTTGACAACGAGTTGTTCGGTCTCTCTGACCTTCAGAGATAAACCCTCGTTCTCCCTGATAAGGTCTGAAAACCTCTTTCGGTTCTTGTCAACCATCTGCTCATAGGCAAGATCTTTGCCTTTTAACATGTTGGTCAATTCGAACTTCACAGTTTCAGTGTGAGCGGTGAGTTCGCTCACTTGCCTTTTCAGGCAGTGCACTTCATTCTGTGCACGAGAAAGTGCAATGTTCACATTGTATCCGGTGGGAGGAGTCGGAAGAAGTGGAGCGCCAGCTCCAATTCTCTGGTTGTTTCTACGGTACATGTTAAATGACACTTGTGTAGTCTTGAAAAAGACTGTTGGTCAGCCCTGAAAAGGGGTGTAGTCTTGAAAAAGACTGTTTTATTTGTCGCTAAATGACTCGATGTAACCTCTGAAAGATGGTGATGAATCTTCCAAAAAACTACTTAAGTCTGTAAAGGACAAATATCGCAGATACTTTCAAAAGAAAATATCCAACTGCACTCTTCTGGAACCAGAAACGCAATGATCTAGTGTTCCGAGACACATCAAAGGATTTCTTGATGATGTCACAGTTCCGTTGTCAGGGAAACGCAGCCCGTGTCATAGAGTGGACTCCATAACAACGTAATGGAGTCCACTCTATGACACGGACTGCGTTTCCCTGACAACGCAGCCCGTGTCATAGAGTGGACTCCATAAAAACGGAATGGAGTCCACTCTATGACACGGACTGCGTTTCCCTGACAACGCAGCCCGTGTCATAGAGTGGACTCCATAAAAACGGAATGGAGTCCACTCTATGACACGGACTGCGTTTCCCTGACAACGGAATGCAAAATACAACAAAACTCACTTTGTGTGGTTTTTATATATACACAACTTGATGATGCCGATATATAAAGTGTCATTCACGTCTGTTTCTTCCTGCACCGTGATGCCCATTTCTGAACCACGTTTTGGATGAAGAAGCACTGATATTGAGTGATACAGATCAGACCAGCGTGAAGCACCTCACCATCCCTTACACATGCCCCGTATGGCGCGGCATGTCTTTATATGCCGAACCTGTAAATAAAGGCACTATTTGCCGTACTGTCAGAAGTGTGTGTTTGGCGCTGAAGTCCATCTTTATTACCTTCCCTGGCCCCAGAAGAATGTGTCACATCAAAGAAGATTTCCACAAGACGGTCCACATATTCTGTGTAAATGGGTGATTGTGTTTGATGTTGTGAGATGCATGTAATGGTAAAATATGTTAAAACATTGTCTTGTGCTAAACCCGGGTCTCAAGTGTCCGTATTTGACCCTGACGTGCAAAGAGCAGCATGATACAAAATGTTAGTTTGCAGCTGTGTCCTGCACAGCTGCACAAAACCAGCACAGTTAGCACATAAACACATATATAACACCAACACATTGAAAAATCATATTAAAAGCCAATTAAACAGTCTACAACTTTCCTAGCAAGTACATGTTTTTAAATCCTTTGGCATTCAGTCGGTCCACGATTGTTTGCCTGGCTTTTTCTCTTTGTTTAATTACAGCTGCAGCTCTTTATTTTCTTCCTTCTTGGCTTCAGGTGCAGTCAGGATGCGAAGCTCAACAAATCTTGTCAGAATTTGCTAGTTGCCACGTTCATTATGCAGCCTGCAGAAGAGTCAACGTCACGTACTGATGGCTATAAAACATCACTAAACATAGATCTGTAGGATATTAGAAACAAATAGACGATCCGGTTCATAAAGTTAATAAAAATGCATATAGTGTACACCAGAATACAAGAAGTCGGATTAAGGATTTGATTGGGGCCTGGACTTGGGGAAAACGGAGCACATGTTTTTGGAACATTACAAGATGGCGGGCGGAGATAAATAGAGAAAACAGTTAAAAGATGGCTGAGAAAGAAATTCTCCGATTAGTTTTTACACCAAAATTGGTGTAAAGGGATGGATTGTAGGATATTAGAAACAAATAGACGATCCGGTTCATAAAATTAATACAAATGCATATAGTGTACACCAGAATACAGCCATGATTCTGAAACTGTGTAATTCATAAAGTAATGACAATATTGTAAAACCAGTGTAATTCTGCACTGTAGTAGAATAATATCAATGCAGTTATGATTGTATTTGATGTAATGTAATCAACTGGAATGCATGCATGTAATACTTGCACAAGCACTGATATTGACTAAGGATCATTCGAAATCCGAGTTACATTGAACTCACCAGAAGACCACTCCCAGAGGTGTGGACACTAACGTTGACACCTTTAAGCATTGCTATAAATACCTGTAGGAACCATTGTTCTCGAGTTGGCTGGTGGAGGCGACAGACGGGCACTAGGGATGGTCAAAGGACTGACCTGGGGCCTGTTGGCTGCTGAGACCAGCGGCTCCTCAGCTGAGATGTTCTTTTTACCACAACGCCATCTCCTTTATTAAATACATTTGATTTTAACCTTTTGATCAGCGATGACCTCTGTCCGTCCGGCGTTTCTTCATTTTTGAACACAACAGATCCAACAATGCGGTGAGCATTACAAATCATAGTACTCTTTGCACTGCAGGCCTAAGATACTGAAATACTTTGACCGTGATCCAAATAATTGCCTATGAGAGCCACATGTAATCCAGCAATGAACACATAATCTCTTTAGTGAAACAGTGTACAACTAATCACACTTTTCAACAAAGCAATTGGTTAACCAGTATGTTCAGGCTTCATGAGCAAATACAGAATCCCTTTGTGTTCATTTCCAAAGCCGCATTAAGACACACATCACTTTATTTAACACGCTGCTTGCAAGTCGCTGTGTTGTGCCAGACTCTCAATAAAACATTTAGGACAAACCCACGGTCATGAAGAGACTCATCTAACGTTACCTGGACTCTGCGTGAGGAAGAGGAGGAGGAAGAGGAGGAGGCTCCGTGTCGCTAAATACTAACTTTCCACCGACCACTTTTCCCACCCGGCGTCGCTCCGATCTGCCGGCGCTCTATCATTTTGTGCTACTTGTCGAGAACTGCTTCTTTGTAGTATTGGGCATGCGCCGAGTCGATTTTCCAAGTTTCCTTGACACGCCCATAATATTTTGCAACCCTGTCGGTGAACGACGTGTTAACCGAGTAACATCCTCAAAATCCCGATTATTTCCTCTTTTGGCCAAGTTAAAAAGTACATTGAGCGTGTAGATTGTACAATGACCGTTCTCTTGAAATGAAATATTAAATAATTGCATGGACTGTGTATCCTCGCCTCCGTCTACTCTGTTGTATTATCCTGCAATGAGTAGTGGGAGCAATATTTGATAGGGTGTTATTGTGCTATCAAAATCTGCTACCCCTGAACTTTTTATAATAATCGAGTGTTTGGATGCTCAATGTTTATACTTCTCATCCAATCACATTCACTGTCCGCATAGCGCCGTTTATCTGGAGAAGCCTGAAGTAACGAGACTGTTTTTAAAATGTCAGGAGTAGAAGTAAAAAGTCGTCTGAAAAATAAACACTCCAGTAAAGTATCCACTTAAGTACAGTAACCAAGTACTTGTACAAGTAACCAAGTACTTGTACTTGGTTACTTACTTAGCTAGGTGGACCGGGACCAGCCGGACCTCACGACCAGCCAACGGACCGGTGTGAAAGGGAAGCCGAGGCTTCTGTAGAGACTTCTACGCCGGGAGGCTTAGCTAGCCAGTTAGCTACGTGCTAACGGCGCCGGTCCGCATGACGTCACCGTGCTAAAGTTAACATCACTGCCCAGCTGCGACGCACACCGGACCGCGGTGTGGACACACAACCAGGACGTGGATGAAAACAGGCACATTTTAACCAAAATAGTTCATTGTGTGAAGTTCTGTGTGGCTTTTGAGTTGGTCTCTCCTCAACACACTGATGTTTCCCCAACAAACTAGGTTCATAGGTGCATCTAAATATATACGTATATATACACATGTTCTATTTTACATGTTTATTTAACTGCACAGTAAGGATGTGTATTTGATACCCTTTGTTGCATTGAATCATACAGGGATGTTTACTGAAACTGATTGGCTGGCAAAAAGAAAACCCACCAGCCGCCACTGATACACATAAATATACGTAAGTATATGTATGAAGAAGGCCGTCGAGGCACCGGAGGGGGGGTGTGGTAACTGACGGCCGCTGGAGGGAGGCCTTGTTCTGGGTGCAAACTGGACAAGCGGCCACAAACCCCTCCGTGTCCCTCTCAAGTGATGGCCACCAGAAGCGCTGCCTGAAGAAGCAGACCATCCGCCTGACCTCTGGCCGACATCTCATTTAAGGGGCATGTATCAAGGGCATCCTTTTTTACATTACATTACAGGTCATTTAGCAGACGCTTTTATCCAAAGCGACTTACATTTCACTTTAAACCCATGGCTTTTTCACATTTTTGCCCGGGGAGCAATTAGGGGTTAGGTGTCTTGCTCAGGGACACTTCGACATGGAACATGGGGCAGCCTGGACTCGAACCACCAACCTTGTGCTTCCCAGCACACCTTCTCTAACCCCTGCGCCACAACGACCCATTTTTAATTTGGTATAACCGATTTAATACAGAATAGTTGATAGCTTAAGTAATTAAGTAAAGTAAGTAAAGTCATTTAAGAACCTTTTAGGCTGTCTTGTGGCTGGTGTCTTTTTTTAACACTATATAGATATTAGGCTGTAAAGCCATTGTATTATTGTTTGATTAAACATTAGGGTTTTTGAATCGCTCTTAGTCTGGACTCTCCCCTGAGACCTGTTGTCCATCGCACAAGGTGCTTGTGCCACAGACAACACAGATAACAGGATCACTGAGCCACTCAAACTCCTCCACCACGTTAAGGTGGCGATTCGCGGAGGAGATTTTTTTTTTTTATGTGGGAAACCCATAGATGGAGGGAAAACCCACAGTTGAACCCCAAATGAAATATAACTTTTTAAAATAAAATAAAAATGAAATAAAATCTAACTTTTTTAAATGAAAAATAAAATATAACTTTTTAAAATAAAATCAAAGAATAACTTTTTAAAATAAAATCAAAGAATAACTTTTTAAAATAAAATAAAAGAATAGCTTTTTAAAATAAAATAAAAATAAAATATAACTTTTTAAAAGAAAAAAAGAAAATATAACTTTTTTAAATGAAAAAGAAAATATAACTTTTTAAAATAAAATAAAAGAATAACTTTTTAAAATAAAATAAAAGAATAACTTTTTAAAATAAAATAAAAATAAAATATAACTTTAAAATAAAAAAATAAAATATAATTTTTTTAAATGAAAAAGAAAAAAAAAGAAAAAAAAACTTTTTAAAAGAAAAAAAGAAAATATAACTTTTTGGCATGTGAGGACCAAACTCCTCATTCAATCTGTAATCATGAAAATGGGTATATTTTATTCCCAGTGCTCCGTTAAGTGTTCTTTTCCCACTTCATTGACTGGAAAGTAGCGGAGCACAGCGCCTGAGGAATGAGGAATCTTTTTCATCTCATCCATTTCTTTCTTTGGCGAAATGCAAGGCCGCAAATGAAGATGAGCGGATTTCTGTATCTGCGCATATACCCTGAACCCGGTCATTTGGACGATGTTCGGATAACCTCACACAGCCGGTTTGACAAATCAATAGTAACAACTTGTGAAGGTAGGCCGATAGTTTCATTTGTCTGTCATTGGAAATTGGGATGTCGGTTTGATTTTTCAAGTTATGCATTAGGCAAGGTAGACATACATGTCCCCCTCTATACTTTGTATTAAAGGCATGGCTAGTGGTAAAAAATAGCATCTGTTAAATTATATTTATGATATTTTAATAAGATATTATGTTGTATATTAAACTATAATGCTATACTTATGATATTAGTTCTATGTTATGTTAAATGGTATTAGAAATATGGAATAGATGCTATTTGATTTTAGTTCTACGATATTAAGTTAAATTATATTAGAAATATGGAATACGATGCTATTTCATTTTAGTTCTACGGTATAAAGTTAAATTATATTAGAACTATAGAATACGATGCTATTTTATGATATTAGTTCTACGGTATTAAGTTAAATTATATTAGAACTATGGAATACGATGCTATTTTATGATATTAGTTCTACGATATTAAGTTAAATTATATTAGAACTATGGAATACGATGCTATTTTATGATATTAGTTCTACGGTATTAAGTTAAATTATATTAGAACTATGGAATACGATGCTATTTTATGATATTAGTTCTACGATATTAAGTTAAATTATATTAGAACTATGGAATACGATGCTATTTTATGATATTAGTTCTACGATATTAAGTTAAATTATATTAGAACTATGGAATACGATGCTATTTTATGATATTAGTTCTACGATATTATGTTAAATTATATTAGAACTATGGAATACGATGCTATTTGATGATATTAGTTCTACGATATTAAGTTAAATTATATTAGAACTATGGAATACGATGCTATTTGATGATATTAGTTCTACGATATTAAGTTAAATTATATTAGAACTATGGAATACGATGCTATTTTATTTTAGTTCTACGGAATTAAGTTAAATTATATTAGAACTATGGAATACGATGCTATTTTATGATATTAGTTCTACGATATTAAGTTAAATTATATTAGAACTATGGAATACGATGCTATTTTATGATATTAGTTCTACGGTATTAAGTTAAATTATATTAGAACTATGGAATACGATGCTATTTTATGATATTAGTTCTACGATATTAAGTTAAATTATATTAGAACTATGGAATACGATGCTATTTTATGATATTAGTTCTACGATATTAAGTTAAATTATATTAGAACTATGGAATACGATGCTATTTTATGATATTAGTTCTACGATATTATGTTAAATTATATTAGAACTATGGAATACGATGCTATTTGATGATATTAGTTCTACGATATTAAGTTAAATTATATTAGAACTATGGAATACGATGCTATTTGATGATATTAGTTCTACGATATTAAGTTAAATTATATTAGAACTATGGAATACGATGCTATTTTATTTTAGTTCTACGGAATTAAGTTAAATTATATTAGAACTATGGAATACGATGCTATTTTATGATATTAGTTCTACGATATTAAGTTAAATTATATTAGAACTATGGAATACGATGCTATTTTATTTTAGTTCTACGGAATTAAGTTAAATTATATTAGAACTATGGAATACGATGCTATTTTATGATATTAGTTCTACGATATTAAGTTAAATTATATTAGAACTATGGAATACGATGCTATTTTATTTTAGTTCTACGGTATTAAGTTAAATTATATTAGAACTATGGAATGCGATGCTATTTTATGATATTCGTTCTACGATATTATGTCCTATGATATTGGAAAGATAAAGTATAAAGCCATGTCTCCTATATTAGTTCTACTATATTATGTCATATCAGTGTTTCCCCTAGGTTTCCAACTTTGGGGGGGCGGACGTACCGGAGGGGGGCGTGGGTGTTGGGGCGCTATGGAAAACACTGTATATGATATTAAATTATATAATATTAGAAATACTAAGTATGATGCCATGTTTGTTATATTAGTCCTATATTATGTTATATGAGATTAGTCCTATATAATCTTCTATGATACTAGAAATATGAAGTATAATACTATGTTTTTTATATTAGTCCTACATAATGCTATATGATATTAGTCCTATATTATCTTGTTATTATCTATGATATTACAAATATGAAGTATGAAAATATGTTATATATATTGGCATGGCATCATTGAAACTATAGAGGGGGACATGTGTGTCAACCTTTCCTAATGCATAACTTGAAAAATCAAACCGAGATCCCAATTTCCAACGACGGACAAATGAAACTATCGGTCTACCTTCACAAGTTGTCACTGTTGATTCGTCAACCCAGCCGTGGTAGTTCATCCAAACACCGGCCAAATGGCCGGGTTCAGGGTATATGCGCAGATACAGAAATCCCCTCATCTTCATCTGCAGCCTTGCATTAACCAAAGAATGAAATGGATGAGATGAAAAAGATTCCTCATTCCTCAGAGGCCGTGCCGTGCAACTGTCCAGTCCATGAAGGTGGAAAAAAACACTTCCTGGAGCAAAGGGAATAAACTATACAATGGCAATGATATTTACCAATGAATGAGGAGGCGGTCCATGCCCGGGGTATTTAGCGCTGTGAAGCGCAGGTGGAAGGGGAGCGGGGGTAGATGGATGAGGTAGGATGGAGTGGGAGGTGAAGGAAGGTGTTCTTACAGGTCCTGAATGGTCTCCTTTTTCTTCTCTTCTCTCTCCTATTTCTTTGTCTCCTTGTCCTGCATCTTGCGCCTCATTTTGTCCATCTCCGTCTGCCGGTCTTGCATCCGTCTCCCAAAGATGCCTCTTTTTTTTTTTTTTAAGTCGAGGCAGATGTTTTCAAGGACTGTTTTGTCGTCCTCTAATTCTTGGATCCTGGTGATAAGGATCTGATGTTCTTTGGAGATGGTATCCTCCAGTTGTTGGATCCTAGAGGTCAGGCACAACTCAGTGAAATCACTGATTGTGACCATCTCGTGGCGGGTCTCCTCTTGGCTCTTTATTAAAGCAGCCAGAGAATCCCTCTGTGTCTTCAGCAGTTTGTGTTCTGCTTCCAACTGCTGCCAGGTCTCATTGTTGCCCGTGAGTTCAGCACTTTTGACAGAAAGTTCTTTTGTGGTCTCGGTGAGCTTCAGAGATAAACCCTCGTTCTCCCTGATAGTCTCATCCAGAGCCTCTGTCTTGATCTTCAGCAGTTTGTGTTCTGCTTCCAACTGTTGGTTGTTGGCCTGCTGCTTGTGCAGCTTCTCTTGAAGAGAGTTGTTGGTGGAGAGTAACCCTGTTACTTTAGACTCCAATGACTGTTGTTGGTCATCCAGTTTCTTGGTTGTCTTTTTCTCCAGATCTTCATATTTCTGCTGCCAGGTCTCGTTGTTGACCGTGAGTTCAGCACTTTTGACAGAAAGTTCTTTTGTGGTCTCGGTGAGCTTCAGAGATAAACCCTCGTTCTCCCTGATAGTCTCATCCAGAGCCTCTGTCTTGATCTTCAGCAGTTTGTGTTCTGCTTCCAACTGTTGGTTGTTGGCCTGCTGCTTGTGCAGCTTCTCTTGAAGAGAAATGTTGGTGGAGAGTAACCCTGTTACTTTAGACTCCAATGACTGTTGTTGGTCATCCAGTTTCTTGGTTGTCTTTTTCTCCAGATCTTCATATTTCTGCTGCCAGGTCTCGTTGTTGACCGTGAGTTCAGCACTTTTGACAGAAAGTTCTTTTGTGGTCTCGGTGAGCTTCAGAGATAAACCCTCGTTCTCCCTGATAGTCTCATCCAGAGCCTCTGTCTTGATCTTCAGCAGTTTGTGTTCTGCTTCCAACTGTTGGTTGTTGGCCTGCTGCTTGTGCAGCTTCTCTTGAAGAGACATGTTGGTGGAGAGTAACCCTGTTACTTTAGACTCCAATGACTGTTGTTGGTCATCCAGTTTCTTGGTTGTCTTTTTCTCCAGATCTTCATATTTCTGCTGCCAGGTCTCGTTGTTGACCGTGAGTTCAGCACTTTTGACAGAAAGTTCTTTTGTGGTCTCGGTGAGCTTCAGAGATAAACCCTCGTTCTCCCTGATAGTCTCATCCAGAGCCTCTGTCTTGATCTTCAGCAGTTTGTGTTCTGCTTCCAACTGTTGGTTGTTGGCCTGCTGCTTGTGCAGCTTCTCTTGAAGAGAAATGTTGGTGGAGAGTAACCCTGTTACTTTAGACTCCAATGACTGTTGTTGGTCATCCAGTTTCTTGGTTGTCTTTTTCTCCAGATCTTCATATTTCTGCTGCCAGGTCTCGTTGTTGACCGTGAGTTCAGCACTTTTGACAGAAAGTTCTTTTGTGGTCTCGGTGAGCTTCAGAGATAAACCCTCGTTCTCCCTGATAGTCTCATCCAGAGCCTCTGTCTTGATCTTCAGCAGTTTGTGTTCTGCTTCCAACTGTTGGTTGTTGGCCTGCTGCTTGTGCAGCTTCTCTTGAAGAGAGTTGTTGGTGGAGAGTAACCCTGTTACTTTGACCATGAGTTCAGCATTTTTGACAACGAGTTGTTCGGTCTCTCTGACCTTCAGAGATAAACCCTCGTTCTCCCTGATAAGGTCTGAAAACCTCTTTCGGTTCTTGTCAACCATCTGCTCATAGGCAAGATCTTTGCCTTTTAACATGTTGGTCAATTCGAACTTCACAGTTTCAGTGTGAGCGGTGAGTTCGCTCACTTGCCTTTTCAGGCAGTGCACTTCATTCTGTGCACGAGAAAGTGCAATGTTCACATTGTATCCGGTGGGAGGAGTCGGAAGAAGTGGAGCGCCAGCTCCAATTCTCTGGTTGTTTCTACGGTACATGTTAAATGACACTTGTGTAGTCTTGAAAAAGACTGTTGGTCAGCCCTGAAAAGGGGTGTAGTCTTGATAAAGACTGTTTTATTTGTCGCTAAATGACTCGATGTAACCTCTGAAAGATGGTGATGAATCTTCCAAAAAACTACTTAAGTCTGTAAAGGACAAATATCGCAGATACTTTCAAAAGAAAATATCCAACTGCACTCTTCTGGAACCAGAAACGCAATGATCTAGTGTTCCGAGACACATCAAAGGATTTCTTGATGATGTCACAGTTCCGTTGTCAGGGAAACGCAGCCCGTGTCATAGAGTGGACTCCATAACAACGTAATGGAGTCCACTCTATGACACGGACTGCGTTTCCCTGACAACGCAGCCCGTGTCATAGAGTGGACTCCATAAAAACGGAATGGAGTCCACTCTATGACACGGACTGCGTTTCCCTGACAACGGAATGCAAAATACAACAAAACTCACTTTGTGTGGTTTTTATATATACACAACTTGATGATGCCGATATATAAAGTGTCATTCACGTCTGTTTCTTCCTGCACCGTGATGCCCATTTCTGAACCACGTTTTGGATGAAGAAGCACTGATATTGAGTGATACAGATCAGACCAGCGTGAAGCACCTCACCATCCCTTACACATGCCCCGTATGGCGCGGCATGTCTTTATATGCCGAACCTGTAAATAAAGGCACTATTTGCCGTACTGTCAGAAGTGTGTGTTTGGCGCTGAAGTCCATCTTTATTACCTTCCCTGGCCCCAGAAGAATGTGTCACATCAAAGAAGATTTCCACAAGACGGTCCACATATTCTGTGTAAATGGGTGATTGTGTTTGATGTTGTGAGATGCATGTAATGGTAAAATATGTTAAAACATTGTCTTGTGCTAAACCCGGGTCTCAAGTGTCCGTATTTGACCCTGACGTGCAAAGAGCAGCATGATACAAAATGTTAGTTTGCAGCTGTGTCCTGCACAGCTGCACAAAACCAGCACAGTTAGCACATAAACACATATATAACACCAACACATTGAAAAATCATATTAAAAGCCAATTAAACAGTCTACAACTTTCCTAGCAAGTACATGTTTTTAAATCCTTTGGCATTCAGTCGGTCCACGATTGTTTGCCTGGCTTTTTCTCTTTGTTTAATTACAGCTGCAGCTCTTTATTTTCTTCCTTCTTGGCTTCAGGTGCAGTCAGGATGCGAAGCTCAACAAATCTTGTCAGAATTTGCTAGTTGCCACGTTCATTATGCAGCCTGCAGAAGAGTCAACGTCACGTACTGATGGCTATAAAACATCACTAAACATAGATCTGTAGGATATTAGAAACAAATAGACGATCCGGTTCATAAAGTTAATAAAAATGCATATAGTGTACACCAGAATACAAGAAGTCGGATTAAGGATTTGATTGGGGCCTGGACTTGGGGAAAACGGAGCACATGTTTTTGGAACATTACAAGATGGCGGGCGGAGATAAATAGAGAAAACAGTTAAAAGATGGCTGAGAAAGAAATTCTCCGATTAGTTTTTACACCAAAATTGGTGTAAAGGGATGGATTGTAGGATATTAGAAACAAATAGACGATCCGGTTCATAAAATTAATACAAATGCATATAGTGTACACCAGAATACAGCCATGATTCTGAAACTGTGTAATTCATAAAGTAATGACAATATTGTAAAACCAGTGTAATTCTGCACTGTAGTAGAATAATATCAATGCAGTTATGATTGTATTTGATGTAATGTAATCAACTGGAATGCATGCATGTAATACTTGCACAAGCACTGATATTGACTAAGGATCATTCGAAATCCGAGTTACATTGAACTCACCAGAAGACCACTCCCAGAGGTGTGGACACTAACGTTGACACCTTTAAGCATTGCTATAAATACCTGTAGGAACCATTGTTCTCGAGTTGGCTGGTGGAGGCGACAGACGGGCACTAGGGATGGTCAAAGGACTGACCTGGGGCCTGTTGGCTGCTGAGACCAGCGGCTCCTCAGCTGAGATGTTCTTTTTACCACAACGCCATCTCCTTTATTAAATACATTTGATTTTAACCTTTTGATCAGCGATGACCTCTGTCCGTCCGGCGTTTCTTCATTTTTGAACACAACAGATCCAACAATGCGGTGAGCATTACAAATCATAGTACTCTTTGCACTGCAGGCCTAAGATACTGAAATACTTTGACCGTGATCCAAATAATTGCCTATGAGAGCCACATGTAATCCAGCAATGAACACATAATCTCTTTAGTGAAACAGTGTACAACTAATCACACTTTTCAACAAAGCAATTGGTTAACCAGTATGTTCAGGCTTCATGAGCAAATACAGAATCCCTTTGTGTTCATTTCCAAAGCCGCATTAAGACACACATCACTTTATTTAACACGCTGCTTGCAAGTCGCTGTGTTGTGCCAGACTCTCAATAAAACATTTAGGACAAACCCACGGTCATGAAGAGACTCATCTAACGTTACCTGGACTCTGCGTGAGGAAGAGGAGGAGGAAGAGGAGGAGGCTCCGTGTCGCTAAATACTAACTTTCCACCGACCACTTTTCCCACCCGGCGTCGCTCCGATCTGCCGGCGCTCTATCATTTTGTGCTACTTGTCGAGAACTGCTTCTTTGTAGTATTGGGCATGCGCCGAGTCGATTTTCCAAGTTTCCTTGACACGCCCATAATATTTTGCAACCCTGTCGGTGAACGACGTGTTAACCGAGTAACATCCTCAAAATCCCGATTATTTCCTCTTTTGGCCAAGTTAAAAAGTACATTGAGCGTGTAGATTGTACAATGACCGTTCTCTTGAAATGAAATATTAAATAATTGCATGGACTGTGTATCCTCGCCTCCGTCTACTCTGTTGTATTATCCTGCAATGAGTAGTGGGAGCAATATTTGATAGGGTGTTATTGTGCTATCAAAATCTGCTACCCCTGAACTTTTTATAATAATCGAGTGTTTGGATGCTCAATGTTTATACTTCTCATCCAATCACATTCACTGTCCGCATAGCGCCGTTTATCTGGAGAAGCCTGAAGTAACGAGACTGTTTTTAAAATGTCAGGAGTAGAAGTAAAAAGTCGTCTGAAAAATAAACACTCCAGTAAAGTATCCACTTAAGTACAGTAACCAAGTACTTGTACAAGTAACCAAGTACTTGTACTTGGTTACTTACTTAGCTAGGTGGACCGGGACCAGCCGGACCTCACGACCAGCCAACGGACCGGTGTGAAAGGGAAGCCGAGGCTTCTGTAGAGACTTCTACGCCGGGAGGCTTAGCTAGCCAGTTAGCTACGTGCTAACGGCGCCGGTCCGCATGACGTCACCGTGCTAAAGTTAACATCACTGCCCAGCTGCGACGCACACCGGACCGCGGTGTGGACACACAACCAGGACGTGGATGAAAACAGGCACATTTTAACCAAAATAGTTCATTGTGTGAAGTTCTGTGTGGCTTTTGAGTTGGTCTCTCCTCAACACACTGATGTTTCCCCAACAAACTAGGTTCATAGGTGCATCTAAATATATACGTATATATACACATGTTCTATTTTACATGTTTATTTAACTGCACAGTAAGGATGTGTATTTGATACCCTTTGTTGCATTGAATCATACAGGGATGTTTACTGAAACTGATTGGCTGGCAAAAAGAAAACCCACCAGCCGCCACTGATACACATAAATATACGTAAGTATATGTATGAAGAAGGCCGTCGAGGCACCGGAGGGGGGGTGTGGTAACTGACGGCCGCTGGAGGGAGGCCTTGTTCTGGGTGCAAACTGGACAAGCGGCCACAAACCCCTCCGTGTCCCTCTCAAGTGATGGCCACCAGAAGCGCTGCCTGAAGAAGCAGACCATCCGCCTGACCTCTGGCCGACATCTCATTTAAGGGGCATGTATCAAGGGCATCCTTTTTTACATTACATTACAGGTCATTTAGCAGACGCTTTTATCCAAAGCGACTTACATTTCACTTTAAACCCATGGCTTTTTCACATTTTTGCCCGGGGAGCAATTAGGGGTTAGGTGTCTTGCTCAGGGACACTTCGACATGGAACATGGGGCAGCCTGGACTCGAACCACCAACCTTGTGCTTCCCAGCACACCTTCTCTAACCCCTGCGCCACAACGACCCATTTTTAATTTGGTATAACCGATTTAATACAGAATAGTTGATAGCTTAAGTAATTAAGTAAAGTAAGTAAAGTCATTTAAGAACCTTTTAGGCTGTCTTGTGGCTGGTGTCTTTTTTTAACACTATATAGATATTAGGCTGTAAAGCCATTGTATTATTGTTTGATTAAACATTAGGGTTTTTGAATCGCTCTTAGTCTGGACTCTCCCCTGAGACCTGTTGTCCATCGCACAAGGTGCTTGTGCCACAGACAACACAGATAACAGGATCACTGAGCCACTCAAACTCCTCCACCACGTTAAGGTGGCGATTCGCGGAGGAGATTTTTTTTTTTTATGTGGGAAACCCATAGATGGAGGGAAAACCCACAGTTGAACCCCAAATGAAATATAACTTTTTAAAATAAAATAAAAATGAAATAAAATCTAACTTTTTTAAATGAAAAATAAAATATAACTTTTTAAAATAAAATCAAAGAATAACTTTTTAAAATAAAATCAAAGAATAACTTTTTAAAATAAAATAAAAGAATAGCTTTTTAAAATAAAATAAAAATAAAATATAACTTTTTAAAAGAAAAAAAGAAAATATAACTTTTTTAAATGAAAAAGAAAATATAACTTTTTAAAATAAAATAAAAGAATAACTTTTTAAAATAAAATAAAAGAATAACTTTTTAAAATAAAATAAAAATAAAATATAACTTTAAAATAAAAAAATAAAATATAATTTTTTTAAATGAAAAAGAAAAAAAAAGAAAAAAAAACTTTTTAAAAGAAAAAAAGAAAATATAACTTTTTGGCATGTGAGGACCAAACTCCTCATTCAATCTGTAATCATGAAAATGGGTATATTTTATTCCCAGTGCTCCGTTAAGTGTTCTTTTCCCACTTCATTGACTGGAAAGTAGCGGAGCACAGCGCCTGAGGAATGAGGAATCTTTTTCATCTCATCCATTTCTTTCTTTGGCGAAATGCAAGGCCGCAAATGAAGATGAGCGGATTTCTGTATCTGCGCATATACCCTGAACCCGGTCATTTGGACGATGTTCGGATAACCTCACACAGCCGGTTTGACAAATCAATAGTAACAACTTGTGAAGGTAGGCCGATAGTTTCATTTGTCTGTCATTGGAAATTGGGATGTCGGTTTGATTTTTCAAGTTATGCATTAGGCAAGGTAGACATACATGTCCCCCTCTATACTTTGTATTAAAGGCATGGCTAGTGGTAAAAAATAGCATCTGTTAAATTATATTTATGATATTTTAATAAGATATTATGTTGTATATTAAACTATAATGCTATACTTATGATATTAGTTCTATGTTATGTTAAATGGTATTAGAAATATGGAATAGATGCTATTTGATTTTAGTTCTACGATATTAAGTTAAATTATATTAGAAATATGGAATACGATGCTATTTCATTTTAGTTCTACGGTATAAAGTTAAATTATATTAGAACTATAGAATACGATGCTATTTTATGATATTAGTTCTACGGTATTAAGTTAAATTATATTAGAACTATGGAATACGATGCTATTTTATGATATTAGTTCTACGATATTAAGTTAAATTATATTAGAACTATGGAATACGATGCTATTTTATGATATTAGTTCTACGGTATTAAGTTAAATTATATTAGAACTATGGAATACGATGCTATTTTATGATATTAGTTCTACGATATTAAGTTAAATTATATTAGAACTATGGAATACGATGCTATTTTATGATATTAGTTCTACGATATTAAGTTAAATTATATTAGAACTATGGAATACGATGCTATTTTATGATATTAGTTCTACGATATTATGTTAAATTATATTAGAACTATGGAATACGATGCTATTTGATGATATTAGTTCTACGATATTAAGTTAAATTATATTAGAACTATGGAATACGATGCTATTTGATGATATTAGTTCTACGATATTAAGTTAAATTATATTAGAACTATGGAATACGATGCTATTTTATTTTAGTTCTACGGAATTAAGTTAAATTATATTAGAACTATGGAATACGATGCTATTTTATGATATTAGTTCTACGATATTAAGTTAAATTATATTAGAACTATGGAATACGATGCTATTTTATTTTAGTTCTACGGAATTAAGTTAAATTATATTAGAACTATGGAATACGATGCTATTTTATGATATTAGTTCTACGATATTAAGTTAAATTATATTAGAACTATGGAATACGATGCTATTTTATTTTAGTTCTACGGTATTAAGTTAAATTATATTAGAACTATGGAATACGATGCTATTTTATTTTAGTTCTACGGTATTAAGTTAAATTATATTAGAACTATGGAATGCGATGCTATTTTATGATATTCGTTCTACGATATTATGTCCTATGATATTGGAAAGATAAAGTATAAAGCCATGTCTCCTATATTAGTTCTACTATATTATGTCATATCAGTGTTTCCCCTAGGTTTCCAACTTTGGGGGGGCGGACGTACCGGAGGGGGGCGTGGGTGTTGGGGCGCTATGGAAAACACTGTATATGATATTAAATTATATAATATTAGAAATACTAAGTATGATGCCATGTTTGTTATATTAGTCCTATATTATGTTATATGAGATTAGTCCTATATAATCTTCTATGATACTAGAAATATGAAGTATAATACTATGTTTTTTATATTAGTCCTACATAATGCTATATGATATTAGTCCTATATTATCTTGTTATTATCTATGATATTACAAATATGAAGTATGAAAATATGTTATATATATTGGCATGGCATCATTGAAACTATAGAGGGGGACATGTGTGTCAACCTTTCCTAATGCATAACTTGAAAAATCAAACCGAGATCCCAATTTCCAACGACGGACAAATGAAACTATCGGTCTACCTTCACAAGTTGTCACTGTTGATTCGTCAACCCAGCCGTGGTAGTTCATCCAAACACCGGCCAAATGGCCGGGTTCAGGGTATATGCGCAGATACAGAAATCCCCTCATCTTCATCTGCAGCCTTGCATTAACCAAAGAATGAAATGGATGAGATGAAAAAGATTCCTCATTCCTCAGAGGCCGTGCCGTGCAACTGTCCAGTCCATGAAGGTGGAAAAAAACACTTCCTGGAGCAAAGGGAATAAACTATACAATGGCAATGATATTTACCAATGAATGAGGAGGCGGTCCATGCCCGGGGTATTTAGCGCTGTGAAGCGCAGGTGGAAGGGGAGCGGGGGTAGATGGATGAGGTAGGATGGAGTGGGAGGTGAAGGAAGGTGTTCTTACAGGTCCTGAATGGTCTCCTTTTTCTTCTCTTCTCTCTCCTATTTCTTTGTCTCCTTGTCCTGCATCTTGCGCCTCATTTTGTCCATCTCCGTCTGCCGGTCTTGCATCCGTCTCCCAAAGATGCCTCTTTTTTTTTTTTTTAAGTCGAGGCAGATGTTTTCAAGGACTGTTTTGTCGTCCTCTAATTCTTGGATCCTGGTGATAAGGATCTGATGTTCTTTGGAGATGGTATCCTCCAGTTGTTGGATCCTAGAGGTCAGGCACAACTCAGTGAAATCACTGATTGTGACCATCTCGTGGCGGGTCTCCTCTTGGCTCTTTATTAAAGCAGCCAGAGAATCCCTCTGTGTCTTCAGCAGTTTGTGTTCTGCTTCCAACTGCTGCCAGGTCTCATTGTTGCCCGTGAGTTCAGCACTTTTGACAGAAAGTTCTTTTGTGGTCTCGGTGAGCTTCAGAGATAAACCCTCGTTCTCCCTGATAGTCTCATCCAGAGCCTCTGTCTTGATCTTCAGCAGTTTGTGTTCTGCTTCCAACTGTTGGTTGTTGGCCTGCTGCTTGTGCAGCTTCTCTTGAAGAGAGTTGTTGGTGGAGAGTAACCCTGTTACTTTAGACTCCAATGACTGTTGTTGGTCATCCAGTTTCTTGGTTGTCTTTTTCTCCAGATCTTCATATTTCTGCTGCCAGGTCTCGTTGTTGACCGTGAGTTCAGCACTTTTGACAGAAAGTTCTTTTGTGGTCTCGGTGAGCTTCAGAGATAAACCCTCGTTCTCCCTGATAGTCTCATCCAGAGCCTCTGTCTTGATCTTCAGCAGTTTGTGTTCTGCTTCCAACTGTTGGTTGTTGGCCTGCTGCTTGTGCAGCTTCTCTTGAAGAGAAATGTTGGTGGAGAGTAACCCTGTTACTTTAGACTCCAATGACTGTTGTTGGTCATCCAGTTTCTTGGTTGTCTTTTTCTCCAGATCTTCATATTTCTGCTGCCAGGTCTCGTTGTTGACCGTGAGTTCAGCACTTTTGACAGAAAGTTCTTTTGTGGTCTCGGTGAGCTTCAGAGATAAACCCTCGTTCTCCCTGATAGTCTCATCCAGAGCCTCTGTCTTGATCTTCAGCAGTTTGTGTTCTGCTTCCAACTGTTGGTTGTTGGCCTGCTGCTTGTGCAGCTTCTCTTGAAGAGACATGTTGGTGGAGAGTAACCCTGTTACTTTAGACTCCAATGACTGTTGTTGGTCATCCAGTTTCTTGGTTGTCTTTTTCTCCAGATCTTCATATTTCTGCTGCCAGGTCTCGTTGTTGACCGTGAGTTCAGCACTTTTGACAGAAAGTTCTTTTGTGGTCTCGGTGAGCTTCAGAGATAAACCCTCGTTCTCCCTGATAGTCTCATCCAGAGCCTCTGTCTTGATCTTCAGCAGTTTGTGTTCTGCTTCCAACTGTTGGTTGTTGGCCTGCTGCTTGTGCAGCTTCTCTTGAAGAGAAATGTTGGTGGAGAGTAACCCTGTTACTTTAGACTCCAATGACTGTTGTTGGTCATCCAGTTTCTTGGTTGTCTTTTTCTCCAGATCTTCATATTTCTGCTGCCAGGTCTCGTTGTTGACCGTGAGTTCAGCACTTTTGACAGAAAGTTCTTTTGTGGTCTCGGTGAGCTTCAGAGATAAACCCTCGTTCTCCCTGATAGTCTCATCCAGAGCCTCTGTCTTGATCTTCAGCAGTTTGTGTTCTGCTTCCAACTGTTGGTTGTTGGCCTGCTGCTTGTGCAGCTTCTCTTGAAGAGAAATGTTGGTGGAGAGTAACCCTGTTACTTTAGACTCCAATGACTGTTGTTGGTCATCCAGTTTCTTGGTTGTCTTTTTCTCCAGATCTTCATATTTCTGCTGCCAGGTCTCGTTGTTGACCGTGAGTTCAGCACTTTTGACAGAAAGTTCTTTTGTGGTCTCGGTGAGCTTCAGAGATAAACCCTCGTTCTCCCTGATAGTCTCATCCAGAGCCTCTGTCTTGATCTTCAGCAGTTTGTGTTCTGCTTCCAACTGTTGGTTGTTGGCCTGCTGCTTGTGCAGCTTCTCTTGAAGAGAGTTGTTGGTGGAGAGTAACCCTGTTACTTTGACCATGAGTTCAGCATTTTTGACAACGAGTTGTTCGGTCTCTCTGACCTTCAGAGATAAACCCTCGTTCTCCCTGATAAGGTCTGAAAACCTCTTTCGGTTCTTGTCAACCATCTGCTCATAGGCAAGATCTTTGCCTTTTAACATGTTGGTCAATTCGAACTTCACAGTTTCAGTGTGAGCGGTGAGTTCGCTCACTTGCCTTTTCAGGCAGTGCACTTCATTCTGTGCACGAGAAAGTGCAATGTTCACATTGTATCCGGTGGGAGGAGTCGGAAGAAGTGGAGCGCCAGCTCCAATTCTCTGGTTGTTTCTACGGTACATGTTAAATGACACTTGTGTAGTCTTGAAAAAGACTGTTGGTCAGCCCTGAAAAGGGGTGTAGTCTTGAAAAAGACTGTTTTATTTGTCGCTAAATGACTCGATGTAACCTCTGAAAGATGGTGATGAATCTTCCAAAAAACTACTTAAGTCTGTAAAGGACAAATATCGCAGATACTTTCAAAAGAAAATATCCAACTGCACTCTTCTGGAACCAGAAACGCAATGATCTAGTGTTCCGAGACACATCAAAGGATTTCTTGATGATGTCACAGTTCCGTTGTCAGGGAAACGCAGCCCGTGTCATAGAGTGGACTCCATAACAACGTAATGGAGTCCACTCTATGACACGGACTGCGTTTCCCTGACAACGCAGCCCGTGTCATAGAGTGGACTCCATAAAAACGGAATGGAGTCCACTCTATGACACGGACTGCGTTTCCCTGACAACGGAATGCAAAATACAACAAAACTCACTTTGTGTGGTTTTTATATATACACAACTTGATGATGCCGATATATAAAGTGTCATTCACGTCTGTTTCTTCCTGCACCGTGATGCCCATTTCTGAACCACGTTTTGGATGAAGAAGCACTGATATTGAGTGATACAGATCAGACCAGCGTGAAGCACCTCACCATCCCTTACACATGCCCCGTATGGCGCGGCATGTCTTTATATGCCGAACCTGTAAATAAAGGCACTATTTGCCGTACTGTCAGAAGTGTGTGTTTGGCGCTGAAGTCCATCTTTATTACCTTCCCTGGCCCCAGAAGAATGTGTCACATCAAAGAAGATTTCCACAAGACGGTCCACATATTCTGTGTAAATGGGTGATTGTGTTTGATGTTGTGAGATGCATGTAATGGTAAAATATGTTAAAACATTGTCTTGTGCTAAACCCGGGTCTCAAGTGTCCGTATTTGACCCTGACGTGCAAAGAGCAGCATGATACAAAATGTTAGTTTGCAGCTGTGTCCTGCACAGCTGCACAAAACCAGCACAGTTAGCACATAAACACATATATAACACCAACACATTGAAAAATCATATTAAAAGCCAATTAAACAGTCTACAACTTTCCTAGCAAGTACATGTTTTTAAATCCTTTGGCATTCAGTCGGTCCACGATTGTTTGCCTGGCTTTTTCTCTTTGTTTAATTACAGCTGCAGCTCTTTATTTTCTTCCTTCTTGGCTTCAGGTGCAGTCAGGATGCGAAGCTCAACAAATCTTGTCAGAATTTGCTAGTTGCCACGTTCATTATGCAGCCTGCAGAAGAGTCAACGTCACGTACTGATGGCTATAAAACATCACTAAACATAGATCTGTAGGATATTAGAAACAAATAGACGATCCGGTTCATAAAGTTAATAAAAATGCATATAGTGTACACCAGAATACAAGAAGTCGGATTAAGGATTTGATTGGGGCCTGGACTTGGGGAAAACGGAGCACATGTTTTTGGAACATTACAAGATGGCGGGCGGAGATAAATAGAGAAAACAGTTAAAAGATGGCTGAGAAAGAAATTCTCCGATTAGTTTTTACACCAAAATTGGTGTAAAGGGATGGATTGTAGGATATTAGAAACAAATAGACGATCCGGTTCATAAAATTAATACAAATGCATATAGTGTACACCAGAATACAGCCATGATTCTGAAACTGTGTAATTCATAAAGTAATGACAATATTGTAAAACCAGTGTAATTCTGCACTGTAGTAGAATAATATCAATGCAGTTATGATTGTATTTGATGTAATGTAATCAACTGGAATGCATGCATGTAATACTTGCACAAGCACTGATATTGACTAAGGATCATTCGAAATCCGAGTTACATTGAACTCACCAGAAGACCACTCCCAGAGGTGTGGACACTAACGTTGACACCTTTAAGCATTGCTATAAATACCTGTAGGAACCATTGTTCTCGAGTTGGCTGGTGGAGGCGACAGACGGGCACTAGGGATGGTCAAAGGACTGACCTGGGGCCTGTTGGCTGCTGAGACCAGCGGCTCCTCAGCTGAGATGTTCTTTTTACCACAACGCCATCTCCTTTATTAAATACATTTGATTTTAACCTTTTGATCAGCGATGACCTCTGTCCGTCCGGCGTTTCTTCATTTTTGAACACAACAGATCCAACAATGCGGTGAGCATTACAAATCATAGTACTCTTTGCACTGCAGGCCTAAGATACTGAAATACTTTGACCGTGATCCAAATAATTGCCTATGAGAGCCACATGTAATCCAGCAATGAACACATAATCTCTTTAGTGAAACAGTGTACAACTAATCACACTTTTCAACAAAGCAATTGGTTAACCAGTATGTTCAGGCTTCATGAGCAAATACAGAATCCCTTTGTGTTCATTTCCAAAGCCGCATTAAGACACACATCACTTTATTTAACACGCTGCTTGCAAGTCGCTGTGTTGTGCCAGACTCTCAATAAAACATTTAGGACAAACCCACGGTCATGAAGAGACTCATCTAACGTTACCTGGACTCTGCGTGAGGAAGAGGAGGAGGAAGAGGAGGAGGCTCCGTGTCGCTAAATACTAACTTTCCACCGACCACTTTTCCCACCCGGCGTCGCTCCGATCTGCCGGCGCTCTATCATTTTGTGCTACTTGTCGAGAACTGCTTCTTTGTAGTATTGGGCATGCGCCGAGTCGATTTTCCAAGTTTCCTTGACACGCCCATAATATTTTGCAACCCTGTCGGTGAACGACGTGTTAACCGAGTAACATCCTCAAAATCCCGATTATTTCCTCTTTTGGCCAAGTTAAAAAGTACATTGAGCGTGTAGATTGTACAATGACCGTTCTCTTGAAATGAAATATTAAATAATTGCATGGACTGTGTATCCTCGCCTCCGTCTACTCTGTTGTATTATCCTGCAATGAGTAGTGGGAGCAATATTTGATAGGGTGTTATTGTGCTATCAAAATCTGCTACCCCTGAACTTTTTATAATAATCGAGTGTTTGGATGCTCAATGTTTATACTTCTCATCCAATCACATTCACTGTCCGCATAGCGCCGTTTATCTGGAGAAGCCTGAAGTAACGAGACTGTTTTTAAAATGTCAGGAGTAGAAGTAAAAAGTCGTCTGAAAAATAAACACTCCAGTAAAGTATCCACTTAAGTACAGTAACCAAGTACTTGTACAAGTAACCAAGTACTTGTACTTGGTTACTTACTTAGCTAGGTGGACCGGGACCAGCCGGACCTCACGACCAGCCAACGGACCGGTGTGAAAGGGAAGCCGAGGCTTCTGTAGAGACTTCTACGCCGGGAGGCTTAGCTAGCCAGTTAGCTACGTGCTAACGGCGCCGGTCCGCATGACGTCACCGTGCTAAAGTTAACATCACTGCCCAGCTGCGACGCACACCGGACCGCGGTGTGGACACACAACCAGGACGTGGATGAAAACAGGCACATTTTAACCAAAATAGTTCATTGTGTGAAGTTCTGTGTGGCTTTTGAGTTGGTCTCTCCTCAACACACTGATGTTTCCCCAACAAACTAGGTTCATAGGTGCATCTAAATATATACGTATATATACACATGTTCTATTTTACATGTTTATTTAACTGCACAGTAAGGATGTGTATTTGATACCCTTTGTTGCATTGAATCATACAGGGATGTTTACTGAAACTGATTGGCTGGCAAAAAGAAAACCCACCAGCCGCCACTGATACACATAAATATACGTAAGTATATGTATGAAGAAGGCCGTCGAGGCACCGGAGGGGGGGTGTGGTAACTGACGGTCGCTGGAGGGAGGCCTTGTTCTGGGTGCAAACTGGACAAGCGGCCACAAACCCCTCCGTGTCCCTCTCAAGTGATGGCCACCAGAAGCGCTGCCTGAAGAAGCAGACCATCCGCCTGACCTCTGGCCGACATCTCATTTAAGGGGCATGTATCAAGGGCATCCTTTTTTACATTACATTACAGGTCATTTAGCAGACGCTTTTATCCAAAGCGACTTACATTTCACTTTAAACCCATGGCTTTTTCACATTTTTGCCCGGGGAGCAATTAGGGGTTAGGTGTCTTGCTCAGGGACACTTCGACATGGAACATGGGGCAGCCTGGACTCGAATCACCAACCTTGTGCTTCCCAGCACACCTTCTCTAACCCCTGCGCCACAACGACCCATTTTTAATTTGGTATAACCGATTTAATACAGAATAGTTGATAGCTTAAGTAATTAAGTAAAGTAAGTAAAGTCATTTAAGAACCTTTTAGGCTGTCTTGTGGCTGGTGTCTTTTTTTAACACTATATAGATATTAGGCTGTAAAGCCATTGTATTATTGTTTGATTAAACATTAGGGTTTTTGAATCGCTCTTAGTCTGGACTCTCCCCTGAGACCTGTTGTCCATCGCACAAGGTGCTTGTGCCACAGACAACACAGATAACAGGATCACTGAGCCACTCAAACTCCTCCACCACGTTAAGGTGGCGATTCGCGGAGGAGATTTTTTTTTTTTATGTGGGAAACCCATAGATGGAGGGAAAACCCACAGTTGAACCCCAAATGAAATATAACTTTTTAAAATAAAATAAAAATGAAATAAAATATAACTTTTTTAAATGAAAAATAAAATATAACTTTTTAAAATAAAATCAAAGAATAACTTTTTAAAATGAAATCAAAGAATAACTTTTTAAAATAAAATAAAAGAATAGCTTTTTAAAATAAAATAAAAATAAAATATAACTTTTTAAAAGAAAAAAAGAAAATATAACTTTTTTAAATGAAAAAGAAAATATAACTTTTTAAAATAAAATAAAAGAATAACTTTTTAAAATAAAATAAAAGAATAACTTTTTAAAATAAAATAAAAATAAAATATAACTTTAAAATAAAAAAATAAAATATAATTTTTTTAAATGAAAAAGAAAAAAAAAGAAAAAAAAACTTTTTAAAAGAAAAAAAGAAAATATAACTTTTTGGCATGTGAGGACCAAACTCCTCATTCAATCTGTAATCATGAAAATGGGTATATTTTATTCCCAGTGCTCCGTTAAGTGTTCTTTTCCCACTTCATTGACTGGAAAGTAGCGGAGCACAGCGCCTGAGGAATGAGGAATCTTTTTCATCTCATCCATTTCTTTCTTTGGCGAAATGCAAGGCCGCAAATGAAGATGAGCGGATTTCTGTATCTGCGCATATACCCTGAACCCGGTCATTTGGACGATGTTCGGATAACCTCACACAGCCGGTTTGACAAATCAATAGTAACAACTTGTGAAGGTAGGCCGATAGTTTCATTTGTCTGTCATTGGAAATTGGGATGTCGGTTTGATTTTTCAAGTTATGCATTAGGCAAGGTAGACATACATGTCCCCCTCTATACTTTGTATTAAAGGCATGGCTAGTGGTAAAAAATAGCATCTGTTAAATTATATTTATGATATTTTAATAAGATATTATGTTGTATATTAAACTATAATGCTATACTTATGATATTAGTTCTATGTTATGTTAAATGGTATTAGAAATATGGAATAGATGCTATTTGATTTTAGTTCTACGATATTAAGTTAAATTATATTAGAAATATGGAATACGATGCTATTTCATTTTAGTTCTACGGTATTAAGTTAAATTATATTAGAACTATAGAATACGATGCTATTTTATGATATTAGTTCTACGGTATTAAGTTAAATTATATTAGAACTATGGAATACGATGCTATTTTATGATATTAGTTCTACGATATTAAGTTAAATTATATTAGAACTATGGAATACGATGCTATTTTATGATATTAGTTCTACGGTATTAAGTTAAATTATATTAGAACTATGGAATACGATGCTATTTTATGATATTAGTTCTACGATATTATGTTAAATTATATTAGAACTATGGAATACGATGCTATTTGATGATATTAGTTCTACGATATTAAGTTAAATTATATTAGAACTATGGAATACAATACTATTTTATGATATTAGTTCTACGATATTAAGTTAAATTATATTAGAACTATGGAATACGATGCTATTTTATTTTAGTTCTACGGAATTAAGTTAAATTATATTAGAACTATGGAATACGATGCTATTTTATGATATTAGTTCTACGATATTAAGTTAAATTATATTAGAACTATGGAATACGATGCTATTTTATTTTAGTTCTACGGTATTAAGTTAAATTATATTAGAACTATGGAATACGATGCTATTTTATTTTAGTTCTACGGTATTAAGTTAAATTATATTAGAACTATGGAATGCGATGCTATTTTATGATATTCGTTCTACGATATTATGTCCTATGATATTGGAAAGATAAAGTATAAAGCCATGTCTCCTATATTAGTTCTACTATATTATGTCATATCAGTGTTTCCCCTAGGTTTCCAACTTTGGGGGGGCGGACGTACCGGAGGGGGGCGTGGGTGTTGGGGCGCTATGGAAAACACTGTATATGATATTAAATTATATAATATTAGAAATACTAAGTATGATGCCATGTTTGTTATATTAGTCCTATATTATGTTATATGAGATTAGTCCTATATAATCTTCTATGATACTAGAAATATGAAGTATAATACTATGTTTTTTATATTAGTCCTACATAATGCTATATGATATTAGTCCTATATTATCTTGTTATTATCTATGATATTACAAATATGAAGTATGAAAATATGTTATATATATTGGCATGGCATCATTGAAACTATAGAGGGGGACATGTGTGTCAACCTTTCCTAATGCATAACTTGAAAAATCAAACCGAGATCCCAATTTCCAACGACGGACAAATGAAACTATCGGTCTACCTTCACAAGTTGTCACTGTTGATTCGTCAACCCAGCCGTGGTAGTTCATCCAAACACCGGCCAAATGGCCGGGTTCAGGGTATATGCGCAGATACAGAAATCCCCTCATCTTCATCTGCAGCCTTGCATTAACCAAAGAATGAAATGGATGAGATGAAAAAGATTCCTCATTCCTCAGAGGCCGTGCCGTGCAACTGTCCAGTCCATGAAGGTGGAAAAAAACACTTCCTGGAGCAAAGGGAATAAACTATACAATGGCAATGATATTTACCAATGAATGAGGAGGCGGTCCATGCCCGGGGTATTTAGCGCTGTGAAGCGCAGGTGGAAGGGGAGCGGGGGTAGATGGATGAGGTAGGATGGAGTGGGAGGTGAAGGAAGGTGTTCTTACAGGTCCTGAATGGTCTCCTTTTTCTTCTCTTCTCTCTCCTATTTCTTTGTCTCCTTGTCCTGCATCTTGCGCCTCATTTTGTCCATCTCCGTCTGCCGGTCTTGCATCCGTCTCCCAAAGATGCCTCTTTTTTTTTTTTTTAAGTCGAGGCAGATGTTTTCAAGGACTGTTTTGTCGTCCTCTAATTCTTGGATCCTGGTGATAAGGATCTGATGTTCTTTGGAGATGGTATCCTCCAGTTGTTGGATCCTAGAGGTCAGGCACAACTCAGTGAAATCACTGATTGTGACCATCTCGTGGCGGGTCTCCTCTTGGCTCTTTATTAAAGCAGCCAGAGAATCCCTCTGTGTCTTCAGCAGTTTGTGTTCTGCTTCCAACTGCTGCCAGGTCTCATTGTTGACCGTGAGTTCAGCACTTTTGACAGAAAGTTCTTTTGTGGTCTCGGTGAGCTTCAGAGATAAACCCTCGTTCTCCCTGATAGTCTCATCCAGAGCCTCTGTCTTGATCTTCAGCAGTTTGTGTTCTGCTTCCAACTGTTGGTTGTTGGCCTGCTGCTTGTGCAGCTTCTCTTGAAGAGAGTTGTTGGTGGAGAGTAACCCTGTTACTTTAGACTCCAATGACTGTTGTTGGTCATCCAGTTTCTTGGTTGTCTTTTTCTCCAGATCTTCATATTTCTGCTGCCAGGTCTCGTTGTTGACCGTGAGTTCAGCACTTTTGACAGAAAGTTCTTTTGTGGTCTCGGTGAGCTTGAGAGATAAACCCTCGTTCTCCCTGATAGTCTCATCCAGAGCCTCTGTCTTGATCTTCAGCAGTTTGTGTTCTGCTTCCAACTGTTGGTTGTTGGCCTGCTGCTTGTGCAGCTTCTCTTGAAGAGAAATGTTGGTGGAGAGTAACCCTGTTACTTTAGACTCCAATGACTGTTGTTGGTCATCCAGTTTCTTGGTTGTCTTTTTCTCCAGATCTTCATATTTCTGCTGCCAGGTCTCGTTGTTGACCGTGAGTTCAGCACTTTTGACAGAAAGTTCTTTTGTGGTCTCGGTGAGCTTCAGAGATAAACCCTCGTTCTCCCTGATAGTCTCATCCAGAGCCTCTGTCTTGATCTTCAGCAGTTTGTGTTCTGCTTCCAACTGTTGGTTGTTGGCCTGCTGCTTGTGCAGCTTCTCTTGAAGAGACATGTTGGTGGAGAGTAACCCTGTTACTTTAGACTCCAATGACTGTTGTTGGTCATCCAGTTTCTTGGTTGTCTTTTTCTCCAGATCTTCATATTTCTGCTGCCAGGTCTCGTTGTTGACCGTGAGTTCAGCACTTTTGACAGAAAGTTCTTTTGTGGTCTCGGTGAGCTTCAGAGATAAACCCTCGTTCTCCCTGATAGTCTCATCCAGAGCCTCTGTCTTGATCTTCAGCAGTTTGTGTTCTGCTTCCAACTGTTGGTTGTTGGCCTGCTGCTTGTGCAGCTTCTCTTGAAGAGACATGTTGGTGGAGAGTAACCCTGTTGCTTTAGACTCCAATGACTGTTGTTGGTCATCCAGTTTCTTGGTTGTCTTTTTCTCCAGATCTTCATATTTCTGCTGCCAGGTCTCGTTGTTGACCGTGAGTTCAGCACTTTTGACAGAAAGTTCTTTTGTGGTCTCGGTGAGCTTCAGAGATAAACCCTCGTTCTCCCTGATAGTCTCATCCAGAGCCTCTGTCTTGATCTTCAGCAGTTTGTGTTCTGCTTCCAACTGTTGGTTGTTGGCCTGCTGCTTGTGCAGCTTCTCTTGAAGAGAGTTGTTGGTGGAGAGTAACCCTGTTACTTTGACCATGAGTTCAGCATTTTTGACAACGAGTTGTTCGGTCTCTCTGACCTTCAGAGATAAACCCTCGTTCTCCCTGATAAGGTCTGAAAACCTCTTTCGGTTCTTGTCAACCATCTGCTCATAGGCAAGATCTTTGCCTTTTAACATGTTGGTCAATTCGAACTTCACAGTTTCAGTGTGAGCGGTGAGTTCGCTCACTTGCCTTTTCAGGCAGTGCACTTCATTCTGTGCACGAGAAAGTGCAATGTTCACATTGTATCCGGTGGGAGGAGTCGGAAGAAGTGGAGCGCCAGCTCCAATTCTCTGGTTGTTTCTACGGTACATGTTAAATGACACTTGTGTAGTCTTGAAAAAGACTGTTGGTCAGCCCTGAAAAGGGGTGTAGTCTTGAAAAAGACTGTTTTATTTGTCGCTAAATGACTCGATGTAACCTCTGAAAGATGGTGATGAATCTTCCAAAAAACTACTTAAGTCTGTAAAGGACAAATATCGCAGATACTTTCAAAAGAAAATATCCAACTGCACTCTTCTGGAACCAGAAACGCAATGATCTAGTGTTCCGAGACACATCAAAGGATTTCTTGATGATGTCACAGTTCCGTTGTCAGGGAAACGCAGCCCGTGTCATAGAGTGGACTCCATAACAACGTAATGGAGTCCACTCTATGACACGGACTGCGTTTCCCTGACAACGCAGCCCGTGTCATAGAGTGGACTCCATAAAAACGGAATGGAGTCCACTCTATGACACGGACTGCGTTTCCCTGACAACGGAATGCAAAATACAACAAAACTCACTTTGTGTGGTTTTTATACATACACAACTTGATGATGCCGATATATAAAGTGTCATTCACGTCTGTTTCTTCCTGCACCGTGATGCCCATTTCTGAACCACGTTTTGGATGAAGAAGCACTGATATTGAGTGATACAGATCAGACCAGCGTGAAGCACCTCACCATCCCTTACACATGCCCCGTATGGCGCGGCATGTCTTTATATGCCGAACCTGTAAATAAAGGCACTATTTGCCGTACTGTCAGAAGTGTGTGTTTGGCGCTGAAGTCCATCTTTATTACCTTCCCTGGCCCCAGAAGAATGTGTCACATCAAAGAAGATTTCCACAAGACGGTCCACATATTCTGTGTAAATGGGTGATTGTGTTTGATGTTGTGAGATGCATGTAATGGTAAAATATGTTAAAACATTGTCTTGTGCTAAACCCGGGTCTCAAGTGTCCGTATTTGACCCTGACGTGCAAAGAGCAGCATGATACAAAATGTTAGTTTGCAGCTGTGTCCTGCACAGCTGCACAAAACCAGCACAGTTAGCACATAAACACATATATAACACCAACACATTGAAAAATCATATTAAAAGCCAATTAAACAGTCTACAACTTTCCTAGCAAGTACATGTTTTTAAATCCTTTGGCATTCAGTCGGTCCACGATTGTTTGCCTGGCTTTTTCTCTTTGTTTAATTACAGCTGCAGCTCTTTATTTTCTTCCTTCTTGGCTTCAGGTGCAGTCAGGATGCGAAGCTCAACATATCTTGTCAGAATTTGCTAGTTGCCACGTTCATTATGCAGCCTGCAGAAGAGTCAACGTCACGTACTGATGGCTATAAAACATCACTAAACATGGATCTGTAGGATATTAGAAACAAATAGACGATCCGGTTCATAAAGTTAATAAAAATGCATATAGTGTACACCAGAATACAAGAAGTCGGATTAAGGATTTGATTGGGGCCTGGACTTGGGGAAAACGGAGCACATGTTTTTGGAACATTACAAGATGGCGGGCGGAGATAAATAGAGAAAACAGTTAAAAGATGGCTGAGAAAGAAATTCTCCGATTAGTTTTTACACCAAAATTGGTGTAAAGGGATGGATTGTAGGATATTAGAAACAAATAGACGATCCGGTTCATAAAATTAATACAAATGCATATAGTGTACACCAGAATACAGCCATGATTCTGAAACTGTGTAATTCATAAAGTAATGACAATATTGTAAAACCAGTGTAATTCTGCACTGTAGTAGAATAATATCAATGCAGTTATGATTGTATTTGATGTAATGTAATCAACTGGAATGCATGCATGTAATACTTGCACAAGCACTGATATTGACTAAGGATCATTCGAAATCCGAGTTACATTGAACTCACCAGAAGACCACTCCCAGAGGTGTGGACACTAACTTTGACACCTTTAAGCATTGCTATAAATACCTGTAGGAACCATTGTTCTCGAGTTGGCTGGTGGAGGCGACAGACGGGCACTAGGGATGGTCAAAGGACTGACCTGGGGCCTGTTGGCTGCTGAGACCAGCGGCTCCTCAGCTGAGATGTTCTTTTTACCACAACGCCATCTCCTTTATTAAATACATTTGATTTTAACCTTTTGATCAGCGATGACCTCTGTCCGTCCGGCGTTTCTTCATTTTTGAACACAACAGATCCAACAATGCGGTGAGCATTACAAATCATAGTACTCTTTGCACTGCAGGCCTAAGATACTGAAATACTTTGACCGTGATCCAAATAATTGCCTATGAGAGCCACATGTAATCCAGCAATGAACACATAATCTCTTTAGTGAAACAGTGTACAACTAATCACACTTTTCAACAAAGCAATTGGTTAACCAGTATGTTCAGGCTTCATGAGCAAATACAGAATCCCTTTGTGTTCATTTCCAAAGCCGCATTAAGACACACATCACTTTATTTAACACGCTGCTTGCAAGTCGCTGTGTTGTGCCAGACTCTCAATAAAACATTTAGGACAAACCCACGGTCATGAAGAGACTCATCTAACGTTACCTGGACTCTGCGTGAGGAAGAGGAGGAGGAAGAGGAGGAGGCTCCGTGTCGCTAAATACTAACTTTCCACCGACCACTTTTCCCACCCGGCGTCGCTCCGATCTGCCGGCGCTCTATCATTTTGTGCTACTTGTCGAGAACTGCTTCTTTGTAGTATTGGGCATGCGCCGAGTCGATTTTCCAAGTTTCCTTGACACGCCCATAATATTTTGCAACCCTGTCGGTGAACGACGTGTTAACCGAGTAACATCCTCAAAATCCCGATTATTTCCTCTTTTGGCCAAGTTAAAAAGTACATTGAGCGTGTAGATTGTACAATGACCGTTCTCTTGAAATGAAATATTAAATAATTGCATGGACTGTGTATCCTCGCCTCCGTCTACTCTGTTGTATTATCCTGCAATGAGTAGTGGGAGCAATATTTGATAGGGTGTTATTGTGCTATCAAAATCTGCTACCCCTGAACTTTTTATAATAATCGAGTGTTTGGATGCTCAATGTTTATACTTCTCATCCAATCACATTCACTGTCCGCATAGCGCCGTTTATCTGGAGAAGCCTGAAGTAACGAGACTGTTTTTAAAATGTCAGGAGTAGAAGTAAAAAGTCGTCTGAAAAATAAACACTCCAGTAAAGTATCCACTTAAGTACAGTAACCAAGTACTTGTACAAGTAACCAAGTACTTGTACTTGGTTACTTACTTAGCTAGGTGGACCGGGACCAGCCGGACCTCACGACCAGCCAACGGACCGGTGTGAAAGGGAAGCCGAGGCTTCTGTAGAGACTTCTACGCCGGGAGGCTTAGCTAGCTAGTTAGCTACGTGCTAACGGCGCCGGTCCGCATGACGTCACCGTGCTAAAGTTAACATCACTGCCCAGCTGCGACGCACACCGGACCGCGGTGTGGACACACAACCAGGACGTGGATGAAAACAGTAAAAGTATAGATACCCAACATTTCTACTTAAGTACATTAACAAAGTATTTGTACTTCGTTACTTGACACCTCTGCACTACATTACATGTTACTTGTTTAGCTGAGGCTTTTATCCAAAGCGACTTACATCTGTAACTTACAGCGCAGCAGCGTGCAGCTGAGAGGCGCCCGGGGCGGCTGCGTGTCTCAGGGACACTTTGGGCTTTTCCTCTTTATTCATTGTTAGGACCCCCTGTGGAGTGACATCATCAGCAGCATGGGGAGGAGGAGAGGGAACGTCCTTATATTCTTCACCGCTGTCGTGTGTACTGATAATCAAAAACCAATAGGAATCTTTACTTTTACATCCAACAAGAAACATAAAACATAATGTTCTTCTTGATGTTAGTCGGCCTGCAGGCCGACAGAACGTCTTCTGTCTTTGCAAACGCAGCGCTGATACTTGACCTGTGACCTGACAAATAAATCTACCACAACTAGAGAAGTTGTTTTTTCAGTGCACACACACACACACACACACACACACACACACACACACACACGTAGTGATTTAGGGTGTGTGGCTGTAATGGGTACCAGCAGCAGGAGGAGAGAGAGATGCTCCTTTAGGGTCCTTTAGGGTATCTGAGAGGTACTTGTGCTCCGTATAGCATCTTAGAAATGTCAACACATCATTGGAAAATGTGTTAATATCCCTCAGTTAAATATACGTGGATAAACGGGCACGATAACAAAGCGCTTCCAGCAACCAGACGGATTTTCCACTGCCGACTCGTCCACTTCCTGCCAGCGAGCGTCCACTTCCTGCCAGCGAGCGTCCACTTCCTGCCAGCGAGCGTCCACTTTCTGCCAGCGAGCGTCCACTTCCTGCCAGCGAGCGTCCACTTCCTGCCAGCTAACCGGGAGAGGCTGCATTGTTGCCTTGGTAACCAGTCTGAGTCCAATTTATGCATTTTATTATGACTGCAGTACAAAGTATCCTGGTGTATGAAGGACATGACCTATGTATATAATTATGTATGTTTATATCATCTACAACTGTGTACAGGCAAAGTGTGGCTGTCGAGTTAAAACCACTACCAGGGGGGGACCTATGCTCCTAGTTACTAGTTATAATTCTGGCTGTATTTCTATAAGAATTGTGGATTCTTGTTTTTTATTACATTACATTACATGTCATTTATCTGACGCTTTTATCCAAAGCGACTTACAATAAGAATATTTCAACCCTAAGGAAACAAACTCAGAAGAAAAACAAACAAGAAAAATTTCATCAAATAAGTCGATCTACAACTTTAGATTATTACCATTCTAAGTACAATTTATGTTGTACAATGTATAAGCTCTCTGTGGTCCTGATGTCTTCACAGACCTCCTTCCACCATTTTGGAGCAGGACAGCAAAGAGTGGAGATCTAGTCGAGTGTTTTGCTCTCAGTGAGGAGGAACAAGCAGTTTATAACATGGAGAGGTCAGAGGTCGGGCTGTCGGGTTGGACCAGGTCACTATATCTTTCTACAGGCCTCCTGCTCTCCCTTCCCTCCGTTAAACTGTAACTCATCTACATGGATTGTAAATATGTAAATATATCTGTGTTCTCCGAGACCATTCCATCATCAGCCATTAGCCCCGCCCCCTTCCTCCAACCTCCCCCACGCTGTCGCTCAGCAACCATCCGTAATTATTGAGCTTCTACAGACCGATGTGATCTGCCTCCGGATTGGACCCGTGTGATAAACCAGATGGAATATACCTACACACACACACACACACACACACACACACACACACACACACACACACACACAGGCGGCTCCTCTCTACTCACCACTGCCTGGAAATATAATTACTGGAGGAAGTGTGCACACATCCATGCACACACTGAGTAAGCCCAGGTTAATGCCACCTTTTCCTAATTAGAAATGTTCTGCTTGGATAATTAAATGTATTTCATGACGCGTTTTAGTGAGTGTGTATATGTGCAGTGATGCTCTTAATGAGCATGTGACAGGATCTCCTCACAGGTCACTACGTCTGCATCGCCAGGAAGTAGACAGAGACCGTACACATGACATTGTGTGTCTGTGTGCGTGTGCGTGTGTGCGTGTGTGTGTGTGTGTGTTCGTTCCTCACAGAGGGGGCAGAAGCACGTCCCACACAGACACCAGCTCGGTGTGGAGTGAAGCAGCACCGTCAGGTTTATTGCTGTGGTCATAGCAACCGCCATGAGGGGAGACGGAGAGCACTTTCCTCTCTCCTGGTGATCCACCAATGACCTTCTTCAGAGGGAGAGAAGAGAAGGAGAATTTCTTATTCCACTCAGCTGGCAGAGCTCTGGTGTTTGGTTTCACTATTAAATATCCACACACTCTATTGTTGCTTTGCTGCTAAGCTAGCTGGGGACTGTTCTCTATCATTGCTAAGCTAGCTGGGGACTGTTCTCTATCATTGCTAAGCTAGCTGGAGACTGTTCTCTATTGTTGCTAAGCTAGTTGGAGACTGTTCTCTATCATTGCTAAGCTAGCTGGAGACTGTTCTCTATCATTGCTAAGCTAGCTGGAGACTGTTCTCTATTGTTGCTAAGCTAGTTGGAGACTGTTCTTTATCGTTGCTATGCTAGCTGGGGACTGTTCTCTATCGTTGCTAAGCTAGCTCTGGACTGTTCTTTATCGTTGCTTAGCTAGCTAGGGACTGTTCTTTATTGTTGCTAAGCTCGCTGGGGACTGTTCTTTATTGTTGCTATGCTAGCTGGGGACTGTTCTTTATTGTTGCTAAGCTAGCTGGGGACTGTTCTTTATTGTTGCTAAGCTAGCTGGGGACTGTTCTTTATTGTTGCTTTGCTAGCTGGGGACTGTTCTTTATTGTTGCTAAGCTAGCTGGGGACTGTTCTTTATTGTTGCTAAGCTAGCTGGGGAAGTGGTCACAAAGTTGCATGGATGTCCGTCAGGAAACGGGCCTCGATACTGATGGATGATCAACATCTGTTTAGCTTTCTTTGGTCCTGTGAAAAGTAAGAAGTTATTCTCTGTACTGAAGGATCTTTGCATCAACAATTCTGAGTATGAGTCCATAAGAGCGGAACAAGCTGCACACGTTTCAGTTTCTGTGCTACTTTGAAGTTTACTGCTAATCTTTGCTAGTTGAACAACTTCAGCCATCAGGACCAAAGTAGCCTTACTCCCTCCCAAGGTTTTCTTTCTTTTCTCCATTTGACTCCGTCTCCCGCTGCTGTGTGAGGACGTCTCTGAAGCTAATCTCTGTGTTAGGGAGGGAGGGCTGAATAAGCCGCCTTTGTCAGGGCATTAGGTTTGGAGAGTATGAATACATTAAACTATAAATGGTGGCGGCGTGTGGATTTGGATTCATCTAAATGCCAACACCCGTCTTCCATTTCTGTGCCCCCCGCTGTCATAAATGTGCATTTATGTGGTCTGTATGCCACTTAGTTTTTTAAAGGGTCACTTCACCCGAATCAGTGCAGCCTTTTAAAATATGTTTTGAGTCAAACAGAGTCTTTTTGGATCTACAGAGAGTTTTGTATCTTTGTGAAATTTGTGTCAAATGTCCATTGTTCATTGCTTCATTTCAGTCATCTGAGTCTTATTCAAGTGGAGGAGGGGACGAATCCCCCAACATGTCCCTGCAGGGCTGGACCGCAGGGACACCGGGTTGAACCTCAAATGGAACTCACATCGTTCTCCACAGAGGAGAACAACACCTGCATGGCTGGCTGGTGGAAGCAGATATAAAACTCTTCACTGTGGACCTCAGGACTTGTGAAGATGGGTTTGTGAGAAGAGATGTAGAAAGACAGCTGATGCTTGAGATCAGAGA